>NC_137888.1:160560890-160667305 GCF_963455335.1 Martes martes | reverse complement strand
ATAGTTGGTGCTTCTTTCTAGCCGTCATCCAATAAAATCAGAAATGTAACGTTGTGTGTTTTCCAGTTTGTAATTTGAAACCGTTGCTACTGTCATGTACGTAAGGTTGCTAATGACGCTTTTAAAATTTTGTTCCTCTCCTTAAAGTTAAAGCAGTCATGTCGGTAATGAAACCTCTTTTAAACTGTGCAGAAAGGTCAGGCCGAAATCACTCCCTTCCCCCTACCGGTTCTCATTCTTGCACTTCAGCAGTATATGGCTTGGAAGTTTGCTTTATGTACTTCCCCAGCATTTCAGTGAACGCTTTTACAACTTTCAAGGAAAGAAAATGTTGGCCTACATATTCATAGGTTTGCTTTTTATTACTATTTTCATTAAGTAATGTTCATTAAGTGATTAATTATTTGTTGAGAGAATAGTCATTACAGTGTCGTATTTCTTCTAAGTACATCTTGCTCTTTGACTGAATCTGGAGCTATAAAGCTGGGTTTATAGAGATTCATACTTCTGAAAGGATTCCTCTTCCTTTTTGTGCCTTGTCTGTGATGGAATGCACAGTTTTACTCAAAGGTTTGTTAAAAGATGGATCAAAACTTCATTTGAGGGGTGCCTGGGTGGCTCAGTGGGTTAAAGCCTCTGCCTGGGATTGAGCCCCACATCGGACTCTCTGCTCTGGAGGGAGCCTGCTTCCTCCTCTCTTTCTCTGCCTGCCTCTCTGCCTACTTGTGATTTCTGTCAGATAAATAAATAAAATCTTAAAACAAAACAACTTCATTTAAATGTGTGCTGCCACCTTTGATTGTCTTGATGTTAAATCCCATTCTTTTAAAAAAACTAGTTCTTGGGGGCGCCTGGGTGGCTTAGTTGGTTAAGCACCTGCCTTTGGCTCAGGTCATGATTCCAGAGTCCTGATCTAGCAGAGAGCCTGCTTCTCTCTCTCCTTCTGGCTGCTGTTCCCCTTGCTTGTGCTCTCTCTGTCTCTCTCTGTATCAAGTAAATAAAATCTTAAAAAAACAAAACAAAAAACTAGTATGATGTATTGAAGTTGCCACAGTTTAACAAGACAGCCGCAGAAGCTATTTGCCATCATATTGGAGAAAGGCAGATTACTGCAGACAGGTCCCATTCACAGTCTACTTTGTGTAGAGTGTTGTGGTAGGTGTTTTAAGTACATTCTCTTTAACCTTCATGATGGCCCTTTGAGGTGTAGGCTTACTGCAGGTGAGGAGTGCAGTTGAGGAGTTAAGTTGTGTAAACGCCATGTTAGCTCTTAGAGCAATGAGTGAATCGGGACTTAGGTTAGTTTCAGACTTTGTGCTCTTCACTGACCCTATTGCGTCTTCTGGCGTAGGTGGCTCTGAGGTAGGGTTGTGTTGGGATGTAAGACCTGCAGCCATATCACCAGATTTGTTCAAAATCATTTGTTAATTTTATAGCCCCACTATAAATGGATATATGTACTCCTTTACACCCCTGTCTCAATGGGAATTGTAACTGGATGTTAGACTTAGCAAAGAGGGTGTGTCCAAGTCAACAACTGACTTGGAGACCTTGATAGGAGGCCTTGATAAGGTTGCTAGAAGTTTTTTCTTTAGTTTTTTTTTTTTTTAAATTTATTCATTTGACAGGCAGAGATCACAAGTAGGCAGAGAGGCAGGCAGAGAGAGAGGAAGGAAAGCAGGGTCCCCGCTGAGCAGAGAGCCCGATGTGGGGCTCGATCCCAGGACCCCGAGATCATGACCTGAGCCAAAAGGCAGAGGCCCTAACCCACTGAGACACCCAGGTGTCCCAAGTTTTTTCAATGGATTTCTCTTCAGCATTCCATGTAGAATTTTAGGAACTGGTTAGAAGGGACAATGGTGATGTCTTTAAAAAAAAATTTTTTTTTTTTTTTTTTTTTGTTAAGATTTTTATTTAGGGGTGCTTGGGTGGCTCAGTTGTTAAGTGTCTGCCTTGGCTCAGGTCATGATCCCAGAGTCCTGGGATCAAGCCCCGCATCGGGCTCCCTGCTTGGCGGGAACCCTGCTTTTCCCACTCCCGCTTTTTTTTTAGATTTTATTTATTTATTTGACAGAGAGATCACAAGTAGGCAGAGAAGCAGACAGAGAGAGAGGGGGCAACAGGCTCCCTGCTGAGCAGAGAGCCTGAGGCGGGGCTGGATCCCAGGACCCTGAGATCATGACCTGTGCGAAGGCAGAGGCTTAACCCACTGAGCCACCCAAATGACCCTAAACAAATTCTTTTTGAAAGATTTTATTGATTTATTTGACAGAGAGACAGTGAGAGAGGGAACACAAGCAGGGTGAGTAGGAGAGGGGGAAGGACGCTTCCCACGGAGCAGGGAGCCCAATGTGGGTCTCGATCCCAGGGTCCTGGGATCATGATCTGAGCCGAAGGCTGATGCTTAACAACCGAGCCAGCCAGGCACCCCTAAAATTTTTTTTAAAAAGAATTTTATTTATATAAGAGAGAGACATAGGGAGGGAGGGAGTGCAAGCGGTGGCGGGGGGAGCAGAGAGAGAGAGACAAGTAGACTCCTTGCTGAATGCAGAGCCCAATGTGGGACTCAGTCCCACGATCCTGAGATTATGACCTGAGCCAAAACCAAGAGAAACCAAGGCTTGGATGCTTAACTGACTGAGCCACCCAGGTACCCCTAAACACTTTCTGAGGATTTTATTTTTAAGTATTTTCTATGCCCTACGTGGGGCTCAAACTTCCGCAGAAGAGTCACATGTTTCAATGACTGAACCAGCCAGGCACTCAATTTTAGGCATTTTAAAATATTAAAAACAGCTTCTTCCTCATTATAGTTCTTTGTGCCCTATTGGGAACAAGTGCTTCAGACCTAGCAGAGTTTGGGCTGGCAAAGAGATCAACAGTGTGTATTAGTTTTTCCTTAGAGTCTGCTCCACTGTCTCATGATTCAGGGTGTCTGTTCTTTCTCAGCAGAGATACTGCTGAAGTTAACATTCTTTTTCTGGTTACACCTCCTTTTGCAGTGAAGGATGAGCATGAGGGAGTGTGACAAGCAGGGGCTGTTGGACTTACCCCACTGTTAGCTTGCATTCAAGTAGAACCAGTTTTGGCCACGTGTGAGACTTTTTTACTACTGTAGTAAATAATATTTATTTTCTATGCAAATGTGTGTTTGAATGTAAATGGAGATGAAAAATGTCACCTTTGTATTGGGAAATGTAAAGTGTAAGTGTAATTTTTATTTATATGTGTGTTTGGTCATTCAGGAAAATACGTATTTATAGAGTTTACTGTACAACTTACTCAGTACAAAAATAAGTCTTTGACTGTGTTCTTATGTTTCATATGGAAAAAAATTGTTACCAGAGTTGTCTTTAAAGTGTTCTTGTAGTTTGAATACTTTACTATGGATATTCTAAGGCAGTTGGTTAACTGTTGACTCAAATTTAGAGGCTAAAAGACATAGTAAAAAGAATAGCCTCTTTTGTCCTGTTCTAGGTGAAGGGAGAAGATGAGGAAGAGAACAATTTGGAAGTACGAGAAACCAAAATTAAGGGTAAAAGGTAAGCCACCAAACAGTCAGAATATCTATATATCCTGCCTCTCCTTGTTATAGGTTATCCTTTTGATTGGAATCTTAAGGTAGGAGAATTGCTGAGGAAGTACCTGGTGGTCTAGAGGCTGTTTCAATTAATATTGTGTGTGGTAAGTAAGCAACAGGCTGTAATGTATTCTGGACCCAGTTACGTCTTTTCTGATTACTAATGCTAAAATTGCCCCTCACGGTGGCAGTTTGTTTTACAGGAAGGTAGCTACTTTCCATACCAGGTCAGGTCTGCTAATGTACGTGAGGATAGGGATCCCCAAACAATGGATGGAGAACCAGTATGGTATGTGAGAACTGCAGGCTGTTTGCCTCAGTAGATAGCCCCCCATCTGTTGTTGGCTACCATCCTCTTTCCAAACGGCAGACAACTCTACGCACCTTATCTCCTCTTGAGCCTTCAGGGCATTGAACGTGAGACTTCTTGGAGGGAATAAGGCTGAGCTCCCTGAAGGCTGGGGTTGGACTTGTTCTCTGCTTTAACCTCAGCACCTAGCACGGGGCCTGACACTTACTAGTTACTATAAAACACTTTGTTAAGGATATTTTCCAAAACGCATAGAAAGCAGGAAGAAACGAATAAAGAATCCCCATATATCTCATCACCCAGCTTCAGCAGTTACCAGTATTTTGCATGGTATTTATTAGGCATTGAAGTATTTGTTCAGTGAGTGATGTGGGAGGAAGAAATGTTTTTAGCCTCAGTGATTCTTTTCTTTTTAAAGATTTTATTTATTCATTTGACAGAAACACAGTGAGAGAGGGAACACAAGCAGTGGGAACAGGAGAGGGAGAAGCAGGCTTCCCGTTGAGCAGGGAGCCTGATGTGGGGCTCAATCCCAGGACCCTGGGATCATGACCTGAGCCGAAGGCAGACGCTTAAGGACTGAGCCACCCAGGCGCCCCTATTCTCAGTGCTTCTAAACTGGAGGAGGGAGCAGTTGTGTCCTGCCCCTGCCCCGCCCAGGACATTTGGCAATGTCTGGAGATGTTTTTAGTGACAGCTGAGGGGTGCTGCTGACATCTCATGGGTAGAGGCCAGGGATGCACCTGAACATGCTGCAATGCCCAGGACAGGTCCCTTCTCCCAGCACAAAAGTAGCCACTCACGAATGTGAGCAGTGCTAAGGTTAAAAAATCCTTTTTGCTGAGGCAGATAGCATTAGCTTATGCTGTAGTTTATCATAAAAAGAAATAAAATATTTGATTCCTGACCAGCAAACCTTTGAGCCTTACAGCTCTCGGTTCCCACATGATTCAGAAAGCAGGTCTCCCTGCTTGGCAGAGTTTGTTTTTGTTTGATTTGTTTTGTTTGGCAAAGTTAAAAGAATTTTTTTCTCATTAGTTCTGAATTTTTTATTTTTATTTTTATTTTTTTAAATTTATTTATTTGTTAGAGAGAGAGAGCGAGCAAGCACAGGCAGACAGAGTGGTAGGCAGAGGCAGAGGGAGAGGGAGAAGCAGGCTCCCCGCGGAGCAAGGAGCCCGATGTGGGACTCGATCCCAGGATGCTGGGATCATGACCTGAGCCGAAGGCAGCCGCTTAACCAACTGAGCCACCCAGGCGTCCCTCTGAATTTTTTAAAACGGAGAATATGACATAGTACTATTTTTTTTATGCATATGCCCATTTATATGTAATTTGACATAAGTGTATAAATGGGATAATGTTAAATTTATTGACCTGCCTGTATAAAGCTTAATGGCAACATTAAACAAGTCATTTATCCTGTAACCCTAACATGACAACATATATATCTTTGTTCTGATCCCTGAAAAAAAAATGTGCTCCTTAGACACCAATGTAGTCAGCTCTGTGTTGACTGCCTAGCCTTTTATCAGTCAGAAGCCTTCATTAGCTGCTGCTTCTGAGTTCCAATGAGAATTGATATTTCTTTTCCTTTTTTTTTTTTTTTAAAGATTTATTTGCTATAGAGAGAGTGAGTTCAGGCAAGTGAGCAGGGGTAGGGAGGGTAGAGGGAGGGGAAGAGAGACTCTCAAGCAGACTCCCTGCTGAGCACAGAGCCTGACACTCTTAGGACCCTGAGATCATGACCTGAGCTGAAACCAAGAGTGTGACACTCAGCCAGGTGGGCCACCCAAGCACCACTGTATTCTTGTTATTATAAACAACTGTGAAATGTATACCCAGACATTTGTCTTAAAAGGCTTAAATTAATGGGTTAAAGGTGATCTCTTAAAAGGTCACTGCATTTGTCTTGGGTACAAAATGTTGCCATGACTTCGAGCTGCTACTTCTGTTTTTGGTTCCCTACATTTCTTAATTTTCTTGCCTTGTTCTTCCTCCAGTGGGAGATTCTTCACAGTCAAGCTCCCAGTTGCTCTTGATCCTGGGGCTAAGGTTTCAGTCATCGTGGAAACAGTCTATACCCATGTGCTTCAGCCTTATCCAACCCAGATCACCCAGTCAGAGAAACAGTTTGTTGTATTTGAGGGGAACCATTATTTCTACTCTCCCTATCCAACGAAGACACAGATGATGCGTGTGAAGCTTGCTTCCCGAAATGTAGAGAGCTACACCAAGTTGGGGAACCCCACGCGTTCCGAGGACCTCCTGGATTATGGACCTTTCAGAGACATCCCTGCTTATAGTCAGGTAGGTGCGTGTGGAGTCCAGTCTGTCCCTGCCTACTTGAGAGAACGTCTTCTGGAGTGACTGCTAGTGGATGGGCTTGGCGCTGTGAGATGGGTGTAAATCTGAAGTCGTTTTTAAGATCATCCCAAAGATTTCCACCTGTTGTGAAATGACGCCATGGGGGTCACTGTTCTCATCTTGGGAGTACAGCTAGAGGCTGGGAGGTGTAGGAAGATTTTTAAGAAGGGCTCAAATAAGGAAAAACATGGCAGATGAACCTCATAAACTTCATGACTTGGATTTTTGAAGCAATGACACATGAGCTGAGTTGAATGACTGCATCAGCACTTAGGACCTGTGGAAGCCTGAGAGTAGCCAGTGACAGTGATAACTAGAGATTGCTGAGGTCTCTGAGGGAGCCCCACAAACAGCAGTCGTCTTCCCCCTCTTCCCAACTTCTGTGTACACTGAGAAACAAAAGTATTGAGGGAGGTAGGAAGTGGCAAAATATGTAGCTTTATAATAGGTAAAGACTAGGTTGAAGGACGCTGCTACTGCAGAGCTACAGAGGCATCAAATGCAAGGGTGGTGGAGGAGAAGGGGATTAGGGAAGGGAAGAACAATTTGCTGACCCACCACCTTTATTTCCTAGGCTCTTTAGATAGTGTATTAAATAAGATCATTCATTTCATTGAATCAGAATTAAAAACATAGTTAAAAATTTTTTTTTTATTCTCTAGCTATAGACGAGGAAACAATCAGTGAAACTAAATAACTAGATTACAAATAAATTAGCTTCCAGGGAAGATGGGCAAGTTGTATGTAGCACAATTCTAGCAAATATACTCACATTAAAAAAGAATAATAAAAAAGTAGCATTTGGAGGGTTGAAGTCAGGGTTGGGGGAGGAGGGAACAAGGCATTGTGGGTGGAGGCCCCGAGATGGGAGACCAGGTGCTGTGCTGACTCGGGTGGCTGCTGGGGTAGTAAAGCGGGCTGCTTCGGTGAGCCTAGGAGTTGGGCCTTAAACAGAGAGGGAACAATCAAGGCTTTAAAAAGACTGTTGTTATGGAAAAGTTCAAACATACACAGAAGTATAGAGAATGGTGCAGTAACTTCCCATACACCTATCACTTCGACTCTGTGGGTATCAGAATATTACTACACTTACCAGCACTCTTTTTTTTTTCTCTGCTGTAATATTTTAAAGCAAATCTTAGGAATCATGCCTTTTTAGCCTACGTACTTGATTATCATCTCCAAAATATGTGGATATTTAAGACGTGTGCATGCATTTCTGTGTTTAGAATGTATGTCACTGAGGATGTACAGTCAAAATAGTTCCAGTGCCGCTTGAAATAATTGTTTCTGTTTTCTCAGTCTCTCAGATGTTAGTTTCACATCTGTTC
This sequence comes from Martes martes, assembly GCF_963455335.1. Taxonomy (NCBI): domain Eukaryota; kingdom Metazoa; phylum Chordata; class Mammalia; order Carnivora; family Mustelidae; genus Martes; species Martes martes. The sequence continues at coordinate 160,659,717 of NC_137888.1, read as the reverse complement.
ATTTTGGGTCATTTTCTGCTGTTTAAGAATCTTTTTTTTTTAAGATTTTATTTATTTATTTGAGAGAGAGAGAGAGACAGAGTGAGAGAGCATGAGAGGGGATGTTAGAGGGAGAAGCAGACTCCCCATGGATCTGGGAGTCCGATGTGGGACTCAATCCCAGGACTTCGGGATCATGACCTGAGCTGAAGGCAGTTGCTTAACCAACTGAGCCACCCAGGCACCCAAGAATCTTTTTTAAATTGATATGATTTTTTGAAATGAAAACAGCCAAAATTATGTAACAAGGTATATTCACAGAACTGTTGCTTCCACTTCTCCCTTCTGTCTGTTCTTGGTGACCATTTATATTAGCTTTTGGTTTATCTTTCTAATTTTTTTCTATAAATATATGCAGATTATAGTAAATTTATATTCCCCCTTTCTCAAAAAGTAGCACCTTGTGTGTACTGTGGACTCAACGGGTTTTTGCGGGGGGAAGTGAGAGTGGCTCTCTGCAATTCCTGATGTAGTCACCTTGTGGTGTGGAGAGCTTTTGGTGCGCATGCCTCTGTGGAGCTGAGGGACTGGCTGGTCTGAGTTGTGTTTCTTTTCTTTTCTTTTTTTTTCTTAAAGATTTTATTTGTTTATTTGTCAGCGAGACAGAGAGAGAGAGAGCACAAGCAGGGAGAGATGCAGGCAGAGGGGAAAGCAGGCTCCCCGCTGAGCAAGGAGCCCGATGTGGGACTCCATTCCAGGACCTTGGGATCACGACCTGAGCTGAAGGCAGCCGCTTAACTAACTGAGCCACTCAGGTGTCCCATGAGTTGTGTTTCTTCTAACTGCATATTTTTTTTCCTTGTTTAAAACTGAGTGATTCAGTTTATGTTGGGGGCAGGGATTTGTTTATCTCTTATGTAGGCTTCTAAATTTTGAGTATTTTGGATTTTGGGCTTTCTTTCTCCATTTTAAATTAATAAAATGCTCATGAGAGTATTTGGCAAATACAGAGGAAAATTTGATGCCAGTTGACATCCACTTTTGACATAATAGTACGTGAGTCATTTCTTTCTAAAGCATAGGGGCTTTTTAATGTGGAAATCATATAATGTATAAAATATTACATGATGGTTTTGCCACTTAGACAAACATTTCTAAACATTTTACATTACTTTTGTAAGCCATTTTTTTTAAAAGATTTTATTTATTTATTTGATAGAGAGAAAGATCACAAGCAGGCAGAGAGGCAGGCAGGGAGAGGGGGAAACAGGCTCCCTGCTGAGCAGAGAGCCCAATGCAGGGCTCAATCCCAGGACCCTGAGATCATGACCTGAGCAGAAGGCAGAGGCTTAATCCACTGAGCCACCCAGGCACCCCTGTAAACCATTTTTAATAGTCACTTAAGATCCTATAATTTGATGTCTTATAACTTATTTGCTAAGTTTCCTATGTTGAACAGTTAGCTTTTTTCCTATAACACTATAGTGGTCTTCTCTTCACATATAACTTTTTATATAGTCTCAGGGTAGATTTTCTTTCTTTCTTTTTTAATTAAGTTTAGATTTAATTCCAGTTAGTTAACATATGGTGTAATACTACTTTCAGGTATACAATATAGTGATTTTCAACACTTCATACATCACCCAGTGCTCATCACAGTAAGTGCCCTCCTTAATCCTCATCACCTATGTCACCCATCCCCCCACCTACCTCCCTCTAGTAGCCATCAGTTTGTTCTCTTTGTTCTGTGTAGTTGAGTGTTTCTTAATATTTCTCTTTATATATATGCACACACACACACACACATATGTATTCTGTTTGTTTCTTAGATTCCATATATGAGTGAAATCATATGGAATTTGTTTTTGTCTGACTGATTTTGCTTATCATTATACTGTCTAGCTCCATCCGTGTTATTGCAAGTATGAAGATTTTAGTGGCTGAATAATATTCCATTGTGTTTATGTGCATGTGTGTATACCACATCTTTATCCATTCATCAGTCAATGGGCACTTGGGCTGCTTCCGTATCTTGGCTAATGTAAATAATGCTGCTGTAAACATAGGGGTGCATGTATCTCTTCAAATTAGTGTTTTTGTATTTTTTGTGTAAATACCCAGAAGCGCCATTGCTGGAACATAAAGTAGTTGTATTTTTTTTTTTTTAAAGATTTTATTTATTTATTTATTGACAGCCAGAGATCACAAGTAGGCAGAGAAGCAGGCATAGCGGCAGGCAGAGAGAGGAAGAAGCAGGCTCCCTGCTGAGCAGAGAGCCTGATGCGGGGCTCGATCCCAGGACCCTGGGATCATGACCTGAGCCGAAGGCAGAGGCTTTAACCCACTGAGCCACCCAGGTGCCCCAAAGTAGTTGTATTTTTAAGTTCTTGAGGAACCTCTGTGCTGTTTTCCACAGTGGCTGCACCAGTTTGCATTCCCAGTGCATTGAGGGTTCCTTTTTCTCCACATCCTCACCAACACCTGCTGTTTCTTGTGTTACTGATTTTAGCTATTCTGACAGGTGTGAGTTAGTATCTCATTGCAGTTTTGATTTGCATTTTCTTGATGATAAGTGATGATGAGCATCTTTTCATGTGTCTCTTGGCCATAAGAGAGATTTTCTGAAGTAAAAGTTTTCAAATCAAGGCATATGAATCTTTAAAAATTTCTTGATGAGGGGTCACCTGGGTGGCTCAGTTGTTTGAGCATCAGATTCTTGGTTTCGGCTCAGGTCATGGTCTCAGAGTCATGAGATTGAGCCCTGCCTTGGGCTCTGCACTCAGCTGCTAGTCAGCTTAGAATTCTCTCTCCCTCTGCCTCTCCACCCATGCAAGTGCCCTCACTCTCAAATGAATCTTTTAAAATAATTAAAAATCTGGGGTGCCTGGGTGGCTCAGTGGGTTAAAGCTTCTGCCTTCAGCTCAGGTCATGATCCCAGAGTCCTGGGATCAAGCCCCACATTGGGCTCTCTGCTTGGCGGGGAGCCTGCTTCCCCCTCTCTTCTCTCTGCCTGCCTTTCTGCCTACTTGTGATCTCTGTCTGTCAAATAAATAAATAAAATCTTTAAAAAATAAGGGACGCCTGGGTGGCTCAGTTGGTTGAGCAGCTGCCTTCGGTTCAGGTCATGATCCCAGCGTCCTAGGATCGAGTCCCACATCGGGCTCCTTGCTCGGCGGGGAGCCTGCTTCTCCCTCTGCCTCTGCCTACCACTCTGTCTGCCTGTGCTTGCTCGCTCTCTCTCTCTAACAAATAACTAAATTTAAAAAAAAAATTAAAAAATCTTTAAAAAATAAAAAAAAATTAAAAATCTTTTGATGTATATTGCCAAGTGGTTTTTAAAAAGATTTAGCTAATTTATTTTGGCACCAGCAGTCAGAAACTGCTAGTTTGCTCACACCCTTATCCATGTTGGCATTAAATACTATCAAATATAATTATGGTTGAAGTTGTACTTTTAAGAATCTATTCATAGGATGAGTGAATAAAGTGGCAGGAGCCATGAGAATTAATAAAATGCCCTTTTTCTTGGACTTTTGGGAAAGAAGGGTGTTTTCCTGATCCCTCTGTCCTTTAAGATCCCATATTTAAGGTTCCATGTGTGTATTCATAAAAGGGCACTTACATTACTAGTGACTAGAAAGATTTAATACTAATTGAAGTGGTGAAATTGGCAAGGTGAAGGAATTTCCAAAGGTATCTCCTTTAATTCTCTGAGGCCTCCCTGGGAGGCAGTATTTACTGCGGAGGAGTGCACAGCCAGAGCTAAAAAGTTGAAGAGGCCTGGGGCACCTGGGTGGCTCAGTGGGTTAAAGCCTCTGCCTTTGGCTCAGGTAGAGATCTCAGGGTCCTGGGATTGAGCCTGCTTCCCCTTTCTCTTTGCCTGCCTCTCTGCCTACTTGTGATCTCTCTCTCTGTGTCAAATAAGTAAGATCTTTAAAAAAAAAAATAAGTCGAAGACGCGAAGAACTAGTATTACCACTTTGATTTATTTATGACCTTGAATGTGTTAGAACTGCTGGGCCTCAGTGTTTTTAATTTGTAAAACGAGATGAGTAGTACTTCATTCTGTTGTTTTGAGGATTAAATGATCATGCATTTGTTTGGCACTCATCAAGAGTGACTGACACGTATATTTATGTTAGCTCCATACACTTAGCTAAACAGGTCTCTCTTCTGGGAACTTCTCTGGGTAAGTCTTCTCCATGTTAAAAAAATCCAGTAGTGTCATGAATCATCTTCATTTTTGAAGTTATTTGCTAGCTCATTGGGTAGACGTTATGTCTTTAGGAGATCATATATATACCTTGTCAGAATTTTTCTTTATTATAGGTTAAGATTTCGTTTTCTTGCAGAACTGCAAAAATTATTCAAAAGGCAGTTTGTAAACCTCATTGTAGAAATTTTGAAAATAAAAACTACAAGGAGAAAGTAGAGACAGTGTAAGAACTCTGTTTCCTACCTATGTTGGGTTTCTCCTGTATTTCATTTCAAGTTCTTTTTGTTCTTTTACGCCTATGGTGGCGATAAGATAAGTGGCATGTAGAAGTTTTTGTTTTTAAAGTACAAACGATACTTATGTTGAAGCCTAAAACAATTTTGTATAGCCTGTTTTTCCATTTAGTAATACGTCATGAATATTTATTTCCATATGCCATTAAAAAATTCTAGTAAGCATTATTTTAGAATATAGCGTGCATTAGATAGACCGTAATGGAGCCATTCTCTTGCTGATGTATGGATTGACTCCAGTGTATTTGAAACTAGTGTTGATTCATCTGTCACCTAGACTTGGAACAACTTTTCTCCTTTCTCTCCAGGATACTTTTAAAGTACATTATGAGAACAACAGCCCTTTCCTGACCATCACCAGCATGACCCGGGTCATTGAAGTTTCTCACTGGGGTAACATCGCTGTGGAAGAAAATGTGGACTTGAAGCACACGGGGGCTGTGCTGAAGGGACCTTTTTCACGCTATGATTACCAGAGACAGCCAGATAGTGGAATAGCCTCCATCCGCTCATTTAAGGTACAGGGTGTGCAACATGGACATAGGGAGAAAGTACCCTTTTATCACATTTGCCCTTTGGCTTTTTGAAAGTATCTAAATATGGACCATTGTTTAGGATTGATTGGTGTTCAAGTAGTTCAGTTCACAAGGTTAGAACCAACAGAAAGAATCTAAAAAAAAAGACCCCATTTGTATAAGGAGGCCATTTTTAAAAAGATTTTATTTTTAAGTGATCTCTCTTAATCATGGGGCTTGAACTCACAACGCTGAGATCAAGAGTCATGTGCTATACTGACTGAGCCAACCAGGTGCCCCAAAGTAGGCCATGGTTTTTTTTTGTTGTTGTTGTTTGGTTTTTGTTCTTTTTTTTTTTTTTTTAAAGATTTTATTTATTTATTTGACAGAGACATAGCGAGAGAGGGAACGCAGGAGGGGAAGTGGGAGAGGGAGAAGTGGGCTTCCCACTGAACGGAGAGCCCAATGCGGTGCTCAATCCCAGGACCCTGGGATCATGACCTGAGCCGAAGGCAGGTGATAAATGACTAAGCCACCCAGGCGCCCCATAAGCCATGTTTTTAAAAGAATATTTGAATAATAGAGAAAGGAAAAACTATAGCACCACTCAGAATTAGCATTGCTCATATTTTAATATTTCCTCTTTCTTTTATAGTGCTCTTTTTAAAAGATATTTGATCATATTGTATATGACATTTTATATATTTTTAGTCTTAATAAATGAAATCTTGTATTTTCAGGTATAATCAAAGACTGAAAACATGTTCAGTTGAAAACCTCCTTGAAAAACAGAGTTTGGGGCACTGGCCCCCTGCACAGTTGAAAATCTAGATATAACCTTTTTTTTTTTCCCCCAAATCTTATTTATTTAATTTTATTTATTTGACAGAGAGCACAAGTAGGCAGAGAGGCAGGCAGAGAGAGGGGCGAAGCAGGCTCCCTGCTGAGCAGAGAGCCTGGTGTGGGGCTCGATCCCAGGACCCTGAGACCATGACCCAAGCTGAAGGCAGAGGCTTAACCTTCTGAGCCACCCAGGTGCCCCTGGATATAACTTTAGACACCCAGAAAATTTAACTACTAATATTCTCCTCTTTTCTGGAAGCCATACTATTAACATAAACAATCCATTATCACATATTTGGTATGTTGTATGTATTTTGTACTGTATTCTTAGAGCAAAATAAGTTAGAGGAAAAATGTTAAGAAAATCATAAGAGAAAATACATTATAGTATTTATTCTATCTGCTGAAAAAGATCTATGTATAAGTGGACCTGTGCAGTTGAAACCTGTGTCATCCAGGGATCATCTGTACTTCGTATACAGAAGGGCTCATTATGAATTATTTCTTCATAATGGGTTATTTCTTCCTGATTATGAAAATACTCTTACAGATTTGGAACCTATAGTAAAGAATATGAGGTGGAGGTGGTGGGGAAATGGACATTGGGGAGGGTATGTGCTATGATGAGTGCTGTGAAATGTGTAAACCTGGCGATTCACAGACCTGTACCTCTGGGGATAAAAATACATTATATGTTTATTAAAATTAAAAAAAAAAGAATATGAGGTGGAGAAAGCCCTCCATAACCATATTACCTAGCAATTTAATGGAATTTCTCTCATTTTTAGTTTCTCTCCCTCCAGAGTAACTTAGAGATTATTTTTATCTTTTTATTAATCCTTCAGTATTCATAAAGGTAGTTATGATCGTCTTCATTATTTATTGTTTAAGAGAATTAGTTATTTACCTACCATGACTGAGAAATAGATGTAATATCTGGAAATTTTGAAGCCTTGGGGGAGGCTAGATAGACCTCTTTTTAGGTTGTCCCAGTTTGGGGACTGTTTCAATTAAATAGTGCTGTGGGGAGGTTCTTGGTGCTGGAGGTCTTTTCTGTCTTTAGGGTCATCTCCTGTGAGTAAGTTTCTGGGGGCTTTAGAAGGCTTGTCCCCTCTCTTGCAGACCATCCTCCCTGCTGCTGCCCAGGACGTTTACTACCGGGATGAGATTGGCAACGTTTCCACCAGCCACCTCCTTATTTTGGACGACTCTGTCGAGATGGAAATCCGGCCTCGCTTCCCTCTGTTCGGCGGGTGGAAGACCCATTACATCGTTGGCTACAACCTCCCAAGCTATGAGTACCTCTACAATTTGGGTCAGTCTTTAGTAGTTAGGGAGTGGAAAGGGGAGAGACTATTATTTTCTTTCATTTCCTGCATTTTTTGTTTCTAGTGGTGGGAGTGTGTGTGTGTGTGTGTTTTAACAATTGCCAGTCATTTTGATGGGAAGAGAGTATTGTTATTTTTTGGAAGGCTGGGATATTAGGAACAACTTTTCATGGGTGGGGACAAATTACTATTATAAAAGTAATATATGCATTTGATAGTCAGTTTGAACAGTCCAGTAAAAGTCCTCTTCTGAACCCACAGTTAAGTTATATAATATATACTATATACAACATATGTTATATAATATATGCTATACAGCATAATATATATCAATAACATAATAATATACAATATGATCATTTTGCCATATTTTCTTCAAGTCTTCTTAAAACCTTTTAAATACAAAATTAGAGAAAACCACACAGAAAAACGTATAGCTCAGTAAATGACAATTAGAACACCTCGTAACCACCACTTACTCAGGCCAAGAAATTGAACTGAGCGAGCCAGCCCAAAGGTTCTCCATGTACCTCTTCCTTCCCTACAATAGTGGTTACCATCCCGACTTTCAGTAACTGCTTTCTTGACTTTGTTTGGTTTCATCACCCAAGTGTGTGTCTCTAGAGTCTCTAGTTTTGCCCTTTTCAAAAAGTTTGATGTCTTATGAGTTTCTGTTAATCGTTCTCTCCTCCATCTGATTTTTAAAAAAAAATAGTTTATCTATTGAAGAACGTGAGCCATTTGTAGTGTACAGTCTGGATTTTGCTGACTTCTTACTCAAAGTGCCATTCAGTGTATTCCTGTGTCTTCTGTATTTCTTGCAAATTGAAAGCTGTTACCTTCCTTGCTGTCTTATGAAAGGCATTATTGGCTCAGCTTGTATCTTATCTTTCCTTTCCTTTTTTTTTCTTTTTAAAATTTTATTTATTTGAGAGCACACACAAGCAGGGGGAGCTGCAGGCAGAGGGAAAGGGAGAAGCAGGTTCCCCACTGAGTAGGGAGCCTGGCATGGGGCTCGATCCCAGGACCCTGAGATCATGACCTGAGCCGAAGGCAGATGCTTAACCAACAGAGCCACCAGCCTCCCCCAGTTTGTATATTTTCTGTCCCAGACATGGAATCAGCCATTTCTCATCAAAGCCCTAGTATCTTCTTGTGGAAAAACATGTTTTAAGACCATAGTCTGAGAACTAGGAATGCATACTGTTCTTAGTTTGGTCAGTATCTAGGCCTTTTCAGTTAACAGAGGTAGGTGTGTATTATATTTGTGTGTAAGAAAATTATGAACTTATATAGTTACTTAATAGTGTGATATATGTGTTATATCTGTATCTAATTCCATTTCGAGAGTCCTTGTTCTGAAGGACAGAGAAGGTGACAGAATTAGAGCATTTCACAATTAATTGTTTTATCCCATACCTAATACACAGAAGTTTCAGAATAAAAATGATCATACTACCACTTCCAACATGATTACTGAAAAGAATTTGTTTATTTTTTGGCATATCCTCTCCCTATTCTACCCCATTGTTTAGGTGTGCTGTGCATATACTGTATATCTGTTGTCAGAACAAATAGCCATTACACAGTGTGATCCCCCCCCTTTTTTTTTTTTTTTAAAGATTTTACTTATTTATTTAGGGTGAGAGCCAGTGAGTATGAGCAGGGGGCAGAGGTAGAGGGAAGGGAGAAGAGAAGCAGACTGCCTGAGGAGCAGGGAGCCTGACTTGGGGCTCCATCCCAGGACCCTGAGATCACGGCCTGAGCCAAAGGCAGACGCTTAACCGACTGAGCCACCCAGGTGCTCTGGGCCTCCCTGCTTTTAACTCTAGTCTTTCCTCTATAGTAGCTGTAGTTAATGCTCACCATGTCAGTGTTCACATTGACAGCTCTAGTCATTTTGATGATCTGAAGCTCATTCTCTTAGGCAGGGCTTATGGGAATGAGTTCTCACACATCGGTAGTTGATGACAGGTTGTGCCTTTTGTGCATATAAGCCATTTTGAGGAATATAACATTACTGGTTCATATGTCTTTTCTTGACATATGTTCCTTTTTTTGGTATAAAATGTCATTGTCAAGGTCTGATGATGATCTAATTTTTCCCCTTTATAAGTCACCTCCCCCTCTAAGTCTTTTTATAAAAATATTGAAAGAGATTCTTTAAAATCTAATACTTTTAGTGGAACATGTTTTGGCAGTGGTTGCTGTGTTACTATTCTTGGGTCTGCATTGTTTTTTCAACTTTTGAAACCTTTTTGTAAGTTTTCTCATTTGAGGCTCCTGTTATTTCTATGTTGAGTCTTGGCCTGTTTTCAATATTTGGCAGGTTCTCTTGAGTCTTTTCTTCATTGAAAACTTTGCTTCTTTTTGCTTTCTGTTTATTATAAGACATTCCCTGTTGTGTTTATTTATTCCTATTCCTTTTAGCTTATCCTTCATTTCTAAAACAATTTATTTCTAAAATTTATTCGTGAATTTTTTCCTGCATTTCTGTAATTCTGGTTTGTGGTGCTCTTTCATGACTTGTGTCATTTTTATAGTACCTTTAGTTTATTTTGAGATACTGGGAACAGTGGTTTTTTTTTTTTTTTTTTTAGGGAGAGTGCATGTGGGGGTGCAGAGGGAGAGAGAGACTCCAAAGCAGGCTCCATGCTCAGCATGGACCCCAACGTGGGGATCAGTCTTATGACCCTGAGAACATGATCTGAGCTGAAACCAAGAGTTGGATGCTTAATTAACTGGGCCACCCAGGTGCCCCACAGGAACAGTTTTAATCAGTTTTGTGGCATGAATTTCTGGCATGTTTTAATTTTCTCTTGAAATGTTCTCTCTTTTTTTTTTTTTTTTTTTAAATTTATCTATTTGGCAGAGAGAGAAAGTGAGAGACAAGCAGGGGGAGTAGAAGAGAGAGAAGCAGGCTTCCCGCCAGGCAGGGAGCCAGATGCAGGGCTTGATCCCAGGACCCTGGGATCATGACCTGAGCTAAAGGCAGATGCTTAACAACTGAGCCACCCAGGCACCCTGAGATGTTCTCTTTTTTGGTAGCTTTTGAAAATATAACTTACTCTAAGAGCGAGAGCCACCTTTTTTCTGTTGCTCAGTTTTGTTTTGCCTTTTTTTTTTTTAATTAAAAAATTTTTTTAAATAAGTGAGCCAAACTAATAACCCTGAGGTCAGGAGTTGCCTGCTCAATGAACTGAGCCAGCCAGGCACCTCTCTGTTACTCTTTTTTTTTTAAGTTTTATTTATTTATTAGAGAGAGAGTGAACATGGGATGGGGGAGGGTCAGAGGGAGAAGTGGGGAGCCTGATGGAGGACTCAGTCTTGGGGCTCTGGAATCATGACCTGAGCTGAACAGAGTCACTCAACCAACCAAGCAACCCAGGCACCCTGTTGTTCATGTTTAATGTGAATTTTTAGGAGGAGGTGTTGTAACTGCCTGGTTTCCCTGTTGATTAAATACGGTGGCTGGCTTGTGGAGCCTGCCCTGGGTCAGTTTCCTGTAGCTCTGTTGTCCCTGTTAGGCTCCATTTTTATTTTCCTCCAGCAATTTTTCCTCCGCTTAGGGTGCTGTCCTGGGAGGGGAGCTCTGCTGACTTTTCCAAGTTCTCAGGGACTGGACTGCTCTAGACTCACAGGTCCATGGGCCTATTTGCTTGCCTACCCTGTGGGGTCAGGGGAGGACTCTGGAGCTCCAGTCCCTTTCTACAGTTGGCCTGCCTCCTTCTCTAGTCAAAGTGGTGGCCTCTGTGGGGCTCTTCTCTCCTCAGGTCTATCACTTGCCCCGTTGCCTCCCTCTGCTTTCTCCTTTACAGACACTAGTAATGGGCCGGTTGTGTGTTGGTGTTTTATAACTCCCCATTTGTATTTTGGGGTTCATGGAGATCTTTGTCTTACCGAGTTTTGTTGTAAAAAATGTTCCATGGGTTTTTGGTTTCACTATCTGGTTGCTTTGTCTTTATGTAAAAATTGGGGAAGGCCCATAAGTATGCTGCCAGCACCACCTCTGTCTCCCAGAATCTTCTAGTCCATTAGCTTTAACAGATTTTTTAAGATTTCATCTATCTATTTGACAGAGAGAGAAATCACAAGTAGGCAGAGAGGCAGAGAGAGAGGGGAAAGCAGGCTCCCCGCTGAGCAGAGAGCCCAATGTGGGGCTCGATCCCAGGACCCCGAGATCATGACCCGAGCTGAAGTCAGAGGCCCAACCCACTGAACCACCCAGCCGCCCCTAGTCCATTAACTTTAATGGCACCTCTTAATTCTGCTCTGTGTGAGATGAGAGTGTCCGTAGCCTGTGCTTGCCTCTAGCTCCTGTGTCATTTTCTCTGGTTTTCATATTCTTGCATGTGTTTGTCTTTCTCCAGGTGACCAGTATGCACTGAAGATGAGGTTCGTGGACCATGTGTTCGATGAGCAAGTGATAGATTCTCTGACAGTGAAGATCATCTTGCCCGAAGGGGCCAAGTGAGTGCAATTGTTCCTTTCCTCTTGCTTCCCGTTTCACTGGTAGTGGCTTTGTACCTCAAAGGGAAGCTGTGTTCTGGGGTGCTGAGGAGGTGCTCGCACCTAGCTTTGACTGAGAGGTCTGCAGGGACTTTCTGACTGGAGTTGAAACAGAAACATTAGACTCAGATGAGGGTACTGGTTTGATTTACGAACCACAGTGCCCAGAGTGCCTCTGCGTGACAGATGTGGCGTCCAAAGGGGATGGGACGACCTGCAACAGGACAGAATGCGGGCTCAGGACAGCCAGGTAGCCCTTGTGCTGTGTTTCTACAAAAAAGAAGAGCAACAGTGGCTCTGTTTTATCCTGGGCTGGTCAGACCAGGTTCAGGAAGCAGAGGAGGGTGGGGGAGTGGGGGTGGTTCCATGCTTACAGACAGTAGTGCTCTCTAGTCAGACCAGGTTCAGAAAGGGGGGATGGTGTATTAGGGTTCCATGCTTACAGAGACAGTAGTGCTGTCTTTGGCCAATGTAAGCAGCAAGGAGTGCATTCGGAAGGGTAAGGTGCTTATAAATTGGTGGTGTACGTTGCAGAGCCAGAGCATCTCTGGGTGTCCATTTGGTGGAAACCGACAGTTGTTCATGGGTGACCTGCCCTTGGCATGAATGATAAACACCTATGTGTATCTTTGTGTCACTTCGCTCTAGGTTCACTTCAGAGGGAGCTTCTGCTTGCCTCTCTTGGGTCACATGCCCGCTCTGGTCACCAGAAGGATTGGTTACCAGATTTGTTCCTCCTATGGAGGATATTCCACAGGGGATGGGGAGTTCTAGCAAAACTAGGGTGTGAGAACCTAGAGGAGGGAGAGTGGATCTAGGCAGACGAAAACAAGACGTGTCCCACTATACCTTATAGAAGTTCTCAGTCACGGGAGGAGAAAGAACTTCTGGAGTAGACTTCTCAGGGGCTCCTTCAGGTACCCGAGAGGGTCTTGTTGGGTGGAGTGTGCAGAGGACTTTGTGGTCTGTGTGAGTCCAGGGGTCGGCCGGAACTGGCGAGCACTAGCAAGGACAAGATGCAGGGAGACGGTCGTTACCTCAGTGGGAGAGCGGTCTGATAGTCGGGGTGCTCTGGCAGTGGGTCAGCTGTCTCAGGAGGTCTGGTGGTCCTTGGCGCCAGGAGGGGAGTGGAGTGGAGTATGAACTCAGTGATCCTGAAAGGCCCCCTGAGCCTTAGAATTCTCCAACCCCCAATAAACCTCGGTGGTCAGTGCAGTTTGTCTTAGGCCGTATTTCATTTCTACCTGCGTCCAGGAACATCCAAGTTGACAGTCCCTATGAAATTAGTCGGGCCCCAGATGAGCTGCACTACACTTACCTGGACACGTTTGGCCGCCCTGTGATTGTTGCCTATAAGAAAAATCTGGTGGAACAGCACATTCAGGACATAGTGGTGAGTAGCTCCACCGCTCTGCCTTTTGTGTCTTCCTCCGCAGAGTACAGGGTCCTGGGAGCCAGGGACTTGGCTTTCTTTATCTTTTCCCTCCGTGGGCTGTAGGGCTTTGAGCACAGTCACCTCTGGGGGTGGGTGGTGCAGCCTGCATGACAGTGGGCCTGTTGAGGCTCCTCTGTTGCCCCCGGGTGTCTGAGTCCTTGCAGACCTGTGGAAGCCGGTCCTCCTTGTTCCCTCCCCTAGGTCCACTATACGTTCAACAAGGTGCTCATGCTGCAGGAGCCATTGCTGGTGGTGGCTGCTTTCTACATTTTGTTCTTCACTGTCATCATCTACGTCAGGCTGGACTTTTCCATCACAAAGGTACCCCTTGGCTTTTTCCCCACATTTGTTTGTCGTTTTGTGTCTTTGATAATGTATTTCGTTAACTTGACTGAGCACTGGGGTCCTCTCAGCAAGCCCAAGGCAGAACCATGTTGCCAGGAAGCCTCTCCCCTGCCTGTGGCCTCTGCTGATCCCTACCTCATGTAAAGAGAGAGACCTCGTTCTTGTTGCTGTGGTCACAGAGTGTGCGGGGTTGTGAGGCAGGTTGCCGCTGGTGTGAGTACTGTGGAAACAGGGCAGCCTGGGTTTCATGGTGGGGCTCCCCTGAGGAGGGTGACAGGCAGAGAAAGTAGGGAAGGGCATTCAGCTGGAAGGAAGAGTTTGCACAACAGCAGGGAGGGCTTCGGTGGAACCCAGAGGGAGCAGTAGGGTATATGCAGCAAAGATGTTGATCTGGCTGTTTCCATAGGCAGCCCAGTGAGGCAGCTGCTAGCAAACCTTGTCATACAGAAGGGCTGAGTGGAGGTTTTACTATGAAATAGTTCCACTTTTTAAGTTATAAATGCTGCTTTTGTTTATTTACTTATTTTTTTAAATTTTATTTTGAGTAGGCTCCACACCCAATGTGGGGCCTGAACTCATGACCCTGAGATTAAGAGTCATGTGCTCCATTGACTGAGCCAGCCAGGTGCCCCTGCTTTTGTTTTTTTAAAAGTTTTTTCTTTAAAATAATTCCACATTTCTGGAAACTTTGCAAGAATAGTAAAAATAACAATTGTATACTTTGTGCCTAGACCTAGCACTTAACATTTGGTCTCTCTTGATATATAATTTTTTCTGGGACATTTGAGAGTAACTTGGGGATATTTATATACTCCACCCCCTTGAGTACTAAAGGATGCGTGTAGCCTATGGGCAAGAGTCTTCTCTCTCTTTTTTTTTTTTAAAGGTTTTTATTTATTTATTTGACAGACAGAGATCACAAGTACGCAGAGAGGCAGGCAGAGAGAGAGGGGAAGCAGGCTCCCTGCTGAGCAGAGAGCCCGATGCGGGGCTCGATCCCAGGACCCTGAGATCACGTCCTGAGCCAAAGGCAGAGACCCAACCCACTGAGCCACCCAGGTGCCTCAAGAATCTTCTCTTAACATAACCACAGTAGAGTGATCAAATTTAGGAAATGTTATGTTGGTGTAACGCTGTTGACCAGCATGCAAGCTGTGTTCAGGTTTGGCGGACTGTCCCAGTGACCATATCATTTTTAGCAGTTGTTTTTCTTCCCTCAGAATTCGGCTGAGGATCATGCATCCCATTTCGTTGTCTTGTTTGTTTTAATCTGGAACAGCCCCTCAGCCTTTCTTTGTCTTTAGTGACCTTGACGTATCTGACATGTAGAGATCGATTTTGTCGAGTATCCTTTAACTTAGGAGTATCCTATGTTTCTCTCTGATTAAATGGAGATAATGCATTTTTGGCAAGAATGCTATAAAGTGGTTCCGTGTCTGCAGGGCATCCCATCAGGGGTACCTGATGTCAGCTGGTCCCAGTGCTGGGATTGTAACTCTCCTTACTTGGCTAAGTCGATGTCTGCCTAATTTCTTCATGTTAAAGTTACAGTTTTTTTGTTTGCAATTAATGTGTGGTCTGTTTGAGGCTATATAAATACTCTCCTATACATTCACTGATTAGTTCTAGCATTTAATATTAATTCTTGTCCGAATCTGCTGTTAGTGTGGTGGTTGGAAAACTGATTCCTTGGGTTGGCCCTGTGCTGGAAAGAGAAGCTTCTCTTCCTGGTTGACTGGTTGGCTGGCTGATACTTTTTGGGACTCCTGGCTTCTTACCTTGCTCTGTGGGCAACTGTCCACTGGTACTACTTATTTTGATGCTCAGATTATCCCAGATTTGTCTGTTTTTGTCATGTCTCATCATTTTTTCAAGCACTTCCTTATCATTGGGCACAGCAGCATGTTTCAGGTATATTCCGTACTTTCTCCAGGCAGTCCTGGTTCCGTTCAGTATGGAAATGGTACCTAGAGAGCATGATCAGGGAGCTAGGTGTGATCATTGCTTTCGGGGTGTCACTGCCTCTGGGCCTTTCAGCAGACAGCCAGGGGAGAGAGGTATGGTATTTATAGGAGCAGTTAACACCGCTGTCTCACTTCAGTCTGATGCCTCAGGATTCTTAACCGTCCTCCCTCATTCCACAGTTTTCACTTCTCTCCTGGATCCCAAAATCAGTGTGTTTATTCATTTGTTAAATTCCGTAAACACACAAAATAGTTTCAGAATTGCTGCCCTCGTGCCCCCAGAAACACCAGACCTATCAGGTAGAGTCCCAAGATTTGGTTAGCAGTTCTTTTTGTCTTGAGACTGAGAATGTCCAGAGTACTGGGTTCCAAGGTAACTGGCGGAGTTTTCCTGAGTTAACGCATTTGAAATATAGTTAGGTTCATTTGTTTCTGTTTGAATTTTGTTGCAGTTTCTCCCTCTGGTACTGTTTAATCTTGATTATGAATTTATAAAACCCTGCCCTGTCAATAACCAATTTCATCAATCTCCAGATATCCTTCCTGATTGATTTTGCAGAAATAAGGAGATCCTTTAATTCTTATTTCTCCTTCTTTCTTGCACAAAAGGTAGCACAAGTATGTATGTCTTGTCCCTTTTTCTTACTAAACAGTTTGTGAGAATTACCCATATCAGTTCATAGAGCTCTTCCCCATTATTTATTTATTTATTTATTTATTTTTGCATAGCTGCAGAGTATTCCGTTGAACGAATGGGTCAGTTTATAAGTTTCTTACGTATATGTCTCCCTGTCTTACAGCTTTGATAATTTATTAAGAAAAAAACAATTGTGGGCCAAATCAACCATTTGCAGACCAGATTCGGCCTTTGAGCTACCATTTAGAACTTCTGAAGTAGACGAGAGAATTCCGGAAAGTATGTAGGGCTTCATCTGAAGGGCCATGAATGGCAGGATAAGGAGCTGGGACTTTTCCTTTAGGCCCTGGGAAACTCTTGAAGGTTTTAAGGGGAGAGACATAATAAACATTCTGGAAGCTTTCCCTGACCTGCACTTAGCGCTTCACCTGTCCCTTTCGTGGTGTATTCTAAGCATTCATATTCCTTCTCTCATCCCCTCTCTGCCCTGCTGGGCTTTGAAGTAAAGTTTCATCTTCATGTCCAGTCCTGCCCTTTGCTGAATTGGTCCAGATTTAGTGTCAGCAAAGGTTGGATTCTCTGACATTCTAAGATTGCTTTTCTTGTTTGCACAGCTGGTGGTGGGTACTCTTCGGGAGGCAAAGCTTAAAGCAGGCTCAGGCCTGGATGTTGTCACTCATGATATCTCCCCGACAGGATCCAGCTGCAGAGGCCAGGATGAAGGTGGCTTGCATCACGGAGCAGGTCTTGACCCTGGTCAACAAGAGAATAGGTCTCTACCGTCACTTTGACGAGACTGTCAATAGGTACAAGCAGTCACGGGATGTGTCCACCCTCAACAGTGGCAAGAAGAGCCTGGAGACAGAGCACAAGGCCTTGACCAGTGAGATTGCATTGCTACAGTCCAGGCTGAAGACAGAGGGCTCTGACCTGTGCGACAAAGTAAGTGTTTGCCATCCCGGAGTCACTTGGGTCTTTGGCCTCCCTTGTCACGCCTTCAGGAACTGTCCCCCACTTCTAGAGCACCACGGGGCTGCTCTGGGTGCACATGCCGGGCAGCTCTTGCTCACTGCTGGCTTTTGTCCCATGGTGCCACCCCTTAAAGTGGAACAAGAAATTTGGGGGTTTTGGTTACAGGCTGGCTTTGAGAAGCTCTGTTAGCCTCCACGTCACTGTCTGTCCATGTGGCTGCTATTGAGAGTGACGGCTGGCTCTCACGGAGGCCAGCCTGGGCGAGGCTCCAGGCTACTCATGTGTGCTGAGAAGAACCTAGACTTCGAAGCAGGCATTTGATTCAGACTTTGTCAATCTGGGCAAGTTACCTGACTTCTGTGCCTCCGTTTCTTCATGTGTCAGTACTTACCTCACTATGTTGTGAGTGGGAAGTGAGTTGGTGCATGTAAAGTGATTAAGAACCCTGCCTGGGACCTGATTTGTGAGTGAGTCCTTGTTACCTATAAAGGAAGAGGGGATCCCCTCCTCCTCAGAGGTACTCCTCAGAGGTACCTCTCAGAGGCCCTGATGATCCTCCTCTCCACACGCCACTCCCAGTACTCCCTCTCCTTACCACTGTGTTCTTCGTAGCAGCCGCCTCTTTCTGGAACTCTTTATGTGCTCGAGTATTCCCTGGTGGCTGTATGAGGGCCAGATGCCTCATCTGTCTTGACGGCGGTTTTCCAGAGCCTAGACTTGTGCTTAGCACTGTGGCTCACTCCGTAATTGTTGAATGTTGAGTGATTCTGACTGTGAAGTCCTCAGCCTCACACCCAGCTGGTGATAATGGGCATCATTCAGTGTCTCTGCCACACCCTCACCATCAGTCCTGCCCAGTTGAGTCCCTGGACCTAATTTGGCCAGCCCAAGGGAAGAAGATAAACATACTTCGAGGACCTGCTGTGTGCCTGGCACCATGCTGGGGGATTGCCCATATGTTCCCATTCGATCCCCACGGTCCTCCTGTACAGCCGAGGCCTGAGGTCAGAGCTTAATGGTACAGAGAGTGGAGCTGGCATCTGAAGCCAGGCCTGTCTCCCTCCACTGCTGGCACCTCTGCTCTGGGAGCTCCGGGGTCTGTAGGCAGGGGAAGTGGTGGGCCCTGCTGAGTGTGGGCCAGGGACTGCTCTGAAGCTCTGCCCTGCTCTTGCCTCGGCCAGGTGAGCGAGATGCAGAAGCTGGACGCGCAAGTCAAGGAGCTGGTGCTGAAGTCTGCAGTGGAAGCTGAGCGGCTGGTGGCTGGCAAGCTCAAGAAAGACACGTACATTGAGAACGAGAAGCTCATCTCTGGAAAGCGGCAGGAGTTGGTCACCAAGATCGACCACATCCTTGATGCTCTGTAGCCCCTGACCATTACCATCGGGGTGGGCCCAGGGTGCTGCACTTTCAGATGCCAGGTTGGGGGCGAAGGGGGGAGGGCTACCATCAAGGCCGCTGAATGCTGGCATCTGTGTTTTACAAAAGGCCTTCAAGGAAATGAAGCCAGGGCCTGCCATAGGCAACACAAGAAGCTTCGTTTTTGTCTTTAAAGGGTTCGTTTTTTTAAAAAAATTAAATCCCATTAAAAACAAAGTATCTTTGTGTTTTGAACAAAGAGATTTTCAGTAGGTGATTGGTTTTGTTTTGCTCTGAAGAAGCCTATGATATCCTTTCAGTCCATAAGCCCCTTGTTTTTTGCCTTTCTAGTTCCTGATGTTTGGGTATTTTATGAGTGTATGTTTGTTTTTTGTTTTTTGTTTTTTTTTAAACATGTGTGGCCAAGTGAAAATAAAGCAGGGACTGAACATTTGTTCGTTCTGGTAACAATCACATAAAAACTTCGAGGTCTACTTTTATCAAGTGCTTTTTATTCATTAAATAGTGGATTTGCTTCTTAGAGCAAGTTTGCATGGCAGGCATTGCCTCTGTTTTACACGTTAGCACTGAGGCAACAGAGTTAAAGTGGGCTACATCAGGTCACCGGACAGAGGAGAGGAGCAGGTGGAGCAAGGGCTTTGTTCTTACTATTTTTTTTTTTTAAAGATTTTATTTATTCATTTGATAGACAGATCACAAGTAGGCAGAGAGGCGGGCAGAGAGAGAGGAGAAAGCAGGCTCCCCGCGGAGCAGAGAGCCCGATGCGGGGCTCGATCCCTGGACCCCGGGATCATGACCTGAGCCGAAGGCAGAGGTTTTAACCCACTGAGCTACCCAGGCACCCCTGTTCTTATGTTTTTTATCTGTTCTGCATCCCATGCTGTGCTAGGCTTTACGGATACAATGACGGATGAAAAAGAGAGCACTAGTTCTTATGGAGGACAGATAGACGATCAGATACAAATTCATGATCACAAATTGGGACAGGCCCATGAGGAAAAGGGACAGGGTTCTCCTGACAGTATTTGCTTGAGAGTATCAAGTTTCCCGAAGGAAGTGACTTTGGAGTTGGGCTCTGTAGGAGTTACATAGAGGACCAGGAGGGAATCCAGAGAGTGAAGTGAGAGTGTAGGGCATAGGGTCAGAGGTGGGAAGAGCCCCAATGAGATCAGGTTTTGTAGGTCTGACAAGGCTTTTGGCTTTATCCTAAAATCAAGGGGAGACTGATCACTGTGTGAGACATGCTTAGATTGGTATTTTGGCTGAAAGCAAATTGCTGAATAAATAAATAATATGGGGATGGGAGAAAACCTTGGGTAAGGTTGGCCATGTGCTCACATGGACGCAGCTGAGATTTAGATGGGGGAATGGACAGTGTGAAATGAGTGCCATGCTTTCTCCCCCTCTACTTTCTCCCTGAGGTCTGTGCCTTGTTTCACTTAAGGTAATTCCTGCTGACCCTTCAGGTGAGTCAGGCCGTCTTGTTGCACTCTGTCTCCACATCATAACGCAGTTGGGATGTGTGTAATTACAGGAACTAGCTGTGATGGGGCAGGGGTTTTGTCCCATCGATAAGGTCCTCTTAAGGTGTCCGCTAGATACTCAGATTGGCATGTGACGCACAGTGTGTGACATATTGGTGGGTGGGGTTGAGGGATGGTTTACCATCCATTATGGAGAGGTCTGTGGAGAGGTCTATAAAGACCAACCAGTTTTGAGGCTGGTGATGATGGGTTCTGTTTCAGACACAGTGAAGTGGCTGTGCCAGTGATTTCCAAATGGGAATGTCGGGGCAGTTGGATATTCAGGTTTGGAGTTCAAAGAAGGGGCCTGGTGTGGAAATGATAAACGTGGGTGTCGTTTGACATGCTGTGGAATGGCTGTGGAAATGGTCGAGGTTGTGGCAGTTGAGGGTAGGAAGGGTATCCAGAGTGCAGTGGCCACTTGGAGCACCCCGTCCCCTGCACACAGGTTGTGGAGCAACCCCTGAAGTAAGAGAGCAGGAGTGTGTGGGGTCCTGGGGGCCCAGGGAAGAGGGGATTTTAGGAGAAGCAGCAGCACGTGCTGCGGAGTTGTCCTGCAAGAGGAAGGCTGGGCAAGGTCAGCCTGTGCTGGGAGCAGGTCACCGAAGTGGTCCTTCAGGGGCTTGAGCACGGTGTGGGTGGAGCAGTGGAAAAGGGAGTGGGACTCAAGGGAGGCTTCCTACCTGTGTGGAAGGTGTGCATCAGAGGCCGTGAGAGAGAAGGCTGGGGGGCACCACAGGGCATGCAGCTGTGAATGCTGGTAGAGGGGAGACTTCAAGTGTGTTCAATGCCAGTGGGTTGGGTTTGGTGGAAAATGAGGCTGAACATAAAAAAAGGTGGGCAGGGTGAGGTTTCTCAGGCAGTGGGAAGATCCAGGGTCCAAAGGAAGGAGAGGACTTGGATATGGAGGAGAAAGTTGGCTCAAGACTTGGGCACGCAGTCAGATGGACTGCATAGAAAGCCCAGTCACTGTGACCTCAGATGAGTCTTTGGGGCCGCTGTTTCCTCATTTGTGAAAGGGAGCAGGGCTCAGTTATCTGCTTCATAGGCTGGATCACATGAGTCATAGATGTGAAGGGTCATAGGGCAACTGCTCGTTAAGCATTAATTGTTGGTTCTGTTACATTCCTTAATCTTTTTCCGTTTTGCCAATCAGTGCTTCTGACAGTGAGAGGCCTGGGGAGGTTGCTGTGCTTGTGCCTGTGCCGTGGTGTCCATGTGAAACCAGTGGGTGTGTCCTTGGGGTGTTCTGGCCTCATGGGATGGCTTTTGGCCTGGCTCCACACGCACCCAGCCTCTGGTGCCCTTAGGGGGTACCGAGCTGGGCCTCCCCTCGCTCCCTTGGAATTGCCTGTTGCTCGCCCAGCAGCCCTGCAGTGGCCACCCCTCTCCTTTGCCTCCCAGCGCTGGCCCTGCTTTTCTCAGGAAGCCCAGGGGCAGCTGTGTGTCTCAGGGCAGGGACCAGGTTACCCTGGGTATATACCATCTCAGACCGTTTGACCAGTTTTTTCCTCAGCCCTCCCCACACTTTTGCATTTGGTTAAATGTTTTCTCAGTTTTGGAGCAGGAAAAAACTTGGCAGGAACCTAGAGTTTGTGTTGCCAGGCTCCCTCTGCTGGGCTGGTGGGCTGCTCGCAGGTCTGGGGAGTTTGCTGCGCTTGCGCCCTTGTATCGCTGTGAAACCTGTGGACACGTCACTGCGGGCGCCAGGAAGTAAGGCCGAATGCACAGGCGCAGAGGGCCAGCTGGGCTAGAAGAGCGGCGCATGTGCGGAGCTGCAGCCACTCCAAGGGCAGGGCCACTCTGACATTCTCCAATGCCAATGCTCTGGCTCTGGCGCCATCTAGGGGTGTGAGTTGGGAACCACAGCCCTGGCCTGGGCTAGAACTGGGTCTGGGGTCGGTGGGCAACACAGACTGTGCTGTTGCCAAAGGGCAATGAGGACTTGGTCCCCCAGATGTCCTGTAGGGTTTGGGGGCCAGCTGGGCTGGCCAGAGCCCATGGCTCTCCCAGCATCAGAACTGGGGACCACAGGGGAGATATCCCTACACTCTGCTTCCCCTGCTCCTCGTATTCCTAGCTCTGGGGCACGGCATCTTAGTCCATGGACAGCGCTCTGTCTCTCTGGTCCTTGATTTCCGTGTCAGACAGGGGTTCAGTTTCCTCCTGGTAAGTCCCAGGGTGCAGTGAGGTGGGGTCCTGAGGGTGGAGCCTTGGTTCAGGCGTGGTACCCCCTGACTCCTGTGTAGGGTGAGATACCTCAGACACTGATAGCTCTCATTTGGTCTCAGGCCTAGCCTGCCCACTCCGAGGCCCTCTTGGCAGGTGAAGAGGAGTGCTCACCAGGGGCTTCCCACTCCTGTTCAGACCCCCAGGCCAATCCCCTTTGTCCAGTCCTAGCCAAGATTCCTGACCACAGTGGCCTGGCCCTGGCCTCCTCCACTGCTCCAGCTTTTAGCTGGCCCTTGCAGACATAGGTGGTTGGGTGGCGGGCCCCCGCCCCGGGCAGCTGCTGCCCACAGCCTGGCCCCTGGCTCAGAAGGGGGTAAACATGGCTGAAGAAGGGCTGGATGTCACTTTCTCTCCTTCATTTGTCTTGGAGGCTGACACAGGAGAAAACCCCAAAGGACCAAGTGCACCCTCACAGTTTCACCACAAGTATCCTGACCGGGCGTCTGGTACCGAGCTGATAGTGCAGGCCCCGGCCGCAGCCCCGCCGGAAACCGCGCTGCCAGCGGTTGGGGGCCATAGGCCCAGACAGGAAACGCCCCCAAGCGTACCCCAGGGCCCATGGCCTCCGCACAGGCCTGCTGCCTTGAACCAGGCCCTGGCGCCATTTTGAAGCTGGGCTAGACTCTGGGACTTTGGCCTGGGATCTGGGGACTTGTCTGTCACCTGCCCAGACAGGCTTGGGAGATGACTGGGAGGGAAGAGGGAACCTTAAGACTGGGCTAGACCCGACCCGGAGCCTCTCCGCTACTATAGCTGATCCTTCCATCGTGCCTCCGACCCAGCCATCTAAATTCCCAGCCTCCATCAGGTCACCGGTTCCGTGTTTTCTGTGACAGGCCCAGAAGGAAATGCAGGGGATGCAGAAGTGAACAAAACAGTAGTAGCACCGGGTCCTGGAAGAAGCAGACAGAACGGGGACATAGTTAAGAGGAGTAATAACAGGGCCTGAAGGACTTGCATGTGGGAGGTGATGGAGAGGAGGAACCCAGATTCTAGCCCCCAGTTTTGACTTCCATGCAGGATATGAAATCCAGGAAGAGTCATGTGAAGATGAAAAAGACAAGAGCCCATAAGACAAGAACCCATTTAAATGCTGAGGGGGAGGAATGAGGTCACGGGGAGGGAAAGGTTACAGACCCAGGAGAGAGGGAGCCCAAAGAGCAGGACTGGATGGGACTGAGGGCTGAAGGGAGAGACCAGGGAGCCCTTGGCCATGCCTCTTACGAGCACTTCTGAGGAACAGGCAGAGGCCCCTTCAGACTTCGCCTCCTGGGTGGCCTTCCTTACTCCTGGGAATTTGGCAGTGGAGGCACTCTGAGGTGCAGCGGACACTTGCCTCCCTAGACTGGGAGCTCCCTCTGAGCAGAGTCGTAATGGCACCACGTCATTGCCTATGATTCACTTAACGAACATCTTTACTATGTGTCCGACACTGCCTAAAAGGCACTGGGGACACGGTAAGCAGGGCACAGTCGTGTGTGGCTTTTAGAAAGAAACTCAGAAAATAAATGTTTGCACGTAGTGATGGATGCTAGGAATGTGATAAACGGATTCAGTCTGAAGGGCTGGGAGGGGTCCTGGGGAGGAGACGGCCGAACTGGGGACCTGAGGAAGCCGGGAGCTCTGGGGGGTGGCACGGCACAGGTGGGCTGCAAGGCCTAGTGAATACGTATGCCCTGCTGTCTCTCTCTGCCCACCCCGTTCTGTCCCGGCCTAGCTAGGGACTGCAGCTCTTCCTGACATGGCACCTCTTCCCCTCAAGGCAGCCCACACCCTCAGCTGCTGGCTCCCTCTCCTGGAGGCACAGGCCCTTTGTCTTCCCCTGCCCTTTGCATCGGGGTGGGGTTACTACCCGGGCCAGGCTCCTGACAGCTGCCTGTGACTCACTTGAGACTCAGCTTGTTCGCCAGCCTCACCTTGCTCGCCTGGAGATTGGGGACCGCATGATGGGAGGTCTGGAAGGACCATGTGACACGGCACAGTGACACCCTTCTGCAACAGTGGCTCAAGGAACGGAGTCTCTTTCCTCTACGTATACTAGAATGAGTAGCATAACCCTTTCGTCTGAAGAGCTAAACTATTTACAAAGTGCCTTTATAAGCGCCCATCACTCATGGTTTGGGTGCACACGGGGGTCCCCAAGGGCACTGGGTTGAGGCCCTGGGTGTGGAGACCAGGTCCCAGATCTGCAGCCAGCCCCTGGGCCACCTCAGGCAAATCCCTTTCCCCTCTGGGACTCACGTCTTCTTGCACAATGACAGATGTCCGAGGGCCATTCTAGCATGGACACTTGAGGGTGCTGGGGCCTGTCAGGCAGGGAGGAGCCTCAGTTGTGGAAGGCACAGGGCTACCTACCCTGCACCCCCTCCAACCCTCTTCTGGCTTCTTCCCAGTGCCGGGCTTGGTTCCTTGTTGCCTTGTCACTGAGTTCTGGGGGAGCTGAGCAGAGCAGATCTTTCCTGTGCCCACATGACCTGCAGGAGCGGGCTGGAGGCTTTCTCTCCGTCTCTGTCTCTTGTGTACCCTCATGGGGGCAGAGAAGGCACACAGCAGGCAGGCCTGGCATTCTGCGCCCAGAGCTGGCGTTCTCACCCTCAGACTACCTCCTTCAGGTCAGACAGGCCACTCCACGGTCCCCCTCATGAGCAGAAAATTGTTTGCACCCTCAGGCCTTATGCGTGGGGCCCTCAAGCGTCTCATCCCATCACACAGCTATGCCACCCCCTCCTCCATCCCGGCTCACATGGGCTTCTCTCCAGAGGGCACCCGTCTGTGTCCTCAGTCTCGGCCCCGCGCCTCTGGCTCTGACCCATGCCCCTTAGGGCCTGTCACAGAAGCCCCCAGGCCTGGCCACCCCGTCCACCAGGCTGAAGCCAGGGCAGGCCCTGGGTTTTGTGCAGCACAAGGCCTGCAGGAAAGGTCGTTCTTTGCACACAGGGAGGGGGTGTGGCAGGAACATGAAGCCACCACCTGTCACCCACTGGCTCCCAGAGCTCTTCCAGAAAGCCCAGGATTTCCTGCTTCTGAGCCCCATCCCTGGAACAGGGTGCTCAGAGCCAGGAGGGAGCTGGGCAGAGGAGACCAAGTGGGCTCCTGGAGACCCAGGTGAGGGATTCCCAGAACATGGGGATGGGGTGGGTGTGTTGTTAGGGATGGACACCGGGTCCTGAGGAGGAGACCTGTTTGAACTTGGCAGAGCTAGAGAGGACGACTTGGGGTGTGAGGTCTGGGATGGGGTGTCTGTGCACCCCCCAAGGCGTGGGAGGGGAAGAGACAGCTCCAGGAAGGTGTTCTGTCAGGCTGTGACCCGTGTGTGTGTGTGTGTGTGTGTGTGTGTGTGTGTGTGTGTGTGTGTGAATTCCTGTGTATGTGTGTGTGGTGGTGGGAGGCAGCCCTGGGGCAGCTGGAAAAAGGTGGAATCAGACCTACCCAGAACTGGTTCTTGGTTCTGCAATTACTTCTGTTTCCACCCAAACAGAGGGCTCCGTGATACCTGTGTTATGAGAATGAAACATAAGTAACTGTCCCAGCATGAAGAATGTGTGTGCTTCACACTTAACCATTGTGATTCATTGTGTTGTGTGTGTCACGGGGAGGATTTGAGGGCCCTTGAGGGCTTGTGGATTGCAGGTGCTGGTGGAGCTGGTCTCGAAGGCCGGTCCTAGCGTGGCTGTCCTGTGATTCTAGGGGCGCTGCCCACCTGTTACTCAGGATCCATGGTCACATGCTGGGGACTCAGCACAGTACAGGCTCCCATCTGATAGACATGGACACACGTGCTTAGGCCTTAAACAGGGCCTGATAGGCTGGCTTCCATACTGGGTGTTCTATGATTAATCTTTTCTACTTGGATCTTTTTCTCAGATGAGGACACAAGGCCACCGTCCTCACAGTATCTTCATCCTGACCCCTCTTCTCAACCCCTGTCCCTGAGGACATCCCCACTGTGTGGAGTGCAGTCCCCAGATGTGTGTGTGTCTCGGTAAAGGGTGTGGGGTATTTTCCTGCAGGTGTGTCCACCGGCTCTAGATCATGCTGATTCTGGTTGATCTCATTTGGCTCAATTTTGGGGGTCTGCCCATGTTGCTGTGTGTATATCCACAGTGTTCTATCCCAGAGTATTTCAGCGTGTGTCCTCAACCCTCCAGCCTCAGTGTTGGATGCCCACACCTGTCGTTCCCTCATGTCCTACCCCTCATTCCCGTTGATGGACAGCCACACGTCCCATCTTCCCAAAGATCCCAAAGCAGGCTACAGGGAGTAGGACTGGCCAAAGGAGCTGGGTTGGGAGGACTGGCAGGTCACAGGCTCTGCAAGGGGACCAGTGTGTGTCCACCCCGCCCACCATTGGTGTTACCCTGTGTTTTTTTTGTTTGTTTATTTAAGAGGTAGAGTTTAGTGATTCACCAGTTGCATATAACACCCAGTGCTCATTCCATCAAGTGTCCCCCTTAATACCCGTCACCCAGTGACCCCATCCTAATACGCCCCTCCCCTCCAGCAATGCTCAGTTTGTTTCCTAGAGTTAAGAATTTCTTATGGTTTGTCTCCCTCTCTGTTTCTGTCTTATTTTATTTTTCTTTCCCTTCTATTATGTTCTTCTGTTTTGTTTCTTACATTCCACAGATGGGTAAAATCATATGATACTTGTCTTTCTCTGACTGACTTATTTCACAGCATAATCCCCTCCAGTTCCATCCTCGTCGATGTAAATGGTGAGTATTCATCCTTTCTGATGGCTGAGTCATATTCCGTCATACACACACCACATCTTCTTTATCCATTCATCTGTCGATGGACATCTGGACTCTCCATAGTTTGGCTATTGTGGGCATTGCTGTTATCAACATTGGGGTACATGTGGTGTCTCCCTGTTTTGATACTTTGTCCAGGGTTCTGTTTAGTCCCTACAGCAAACCTGGCAGGTGGGTGTGATTCATTTCCATTTACCGTGAGGCCTGGAAGCCAGAGACCAGGGACTCTCCCAGGGCCGCATGACCACTGGGCAAGTCTGGTCGCCCCGGGGTAGCGCTCCAGTCTGCTGTCCTCAGAGAGGAGAGTATCCCCAGTATCCCCAGAGAGGGGAGCTCTCAGTGTCCCCAGAGAGCAGCACGCCCACTGTTGGAGAGACCAGGGAGCGCAGTTCCCTGGACAAGGTGGAACAAACTGACTCAGGAGGTGCGTTGGGAGCCAGAGGGGTGAGGGGAGACCCCAGTGGGGCAGCTATGGGTCTCACAGTCCCGAATGTGTAATCTCCTCATAAAGACAGAGCTGCTTCCAAACACCATGCTTCCCACTCACCACTCTGTGTGGCCGAATGGAATTCCTTCATTTGATTTACATTCTATTTATTTTTTTACAGTACCTTTTATTTAGGCCAATGAAATGGTAGATTACAAAGTTTCATTAAAACTAAGTGAGACTAAGTCGTTAAGCGTCTGCCTTCAGCTCAGGTCATGATCCCAGGGTCCTGGGATTGAGCCCTGCATTGGGCTCCCTGCTCCACGGGGAGCCTGCTTTTCCCTCTCCCACTCCCTCTGCTGTGTTGTCTCTCTTGCTGTGTCTCTGTCAAATAAATAACTAAAATATTAAAAAAAAATAAGCGAGACTAGGGGCGCCTGGGTGGCTCAGTTGGTTATGCGGCTGCCTTTGGCTCAGGTCATGATCCTGGGTCCTGGGATCAAGCCCTGCATTGGCTCCTTGCTCAGCAGGAAATCTGCTTCTCCCTCTGCCTGCTGCTCCCCCTGCTTGTACTTTCTTTCTCTTTGTCAAATAAATAAATAAAATCTTAAACAAAATCAACCAAGTGAGACTATGAGACCAGTTGAGGGGAGGAGGTGGCCTTCTGGCATGCCCCTGGAGTGGGCTGCACCACTCTGAGCAATGGGACTGGGCAAGGTACTCAAGTGCTCTGGTCTCGATTTCCCGTAAAATGGGGCAATATTAATTTCTAATTCCGAGAGCTGTTGTTGCTAGGCTCAGATGAACTGGCAGGAGCTGGGCACTGAGCCACAGTGGGCGTGAGGTGGGGTCCGTTGTTACTGTGGGAACGCAGATTATGAGACCAGAGCCTCTGGCACAGGGTGTGAAGGTAGGGCTTGAATGCTGGCAAACACCCATCTAATTCAGCTCCTATTTCAGAGGACAAACTGAGTCCCTTTTGCCTTATGCCACCCTCCACTGGACCCTGTGGAACACAGGGGCCATTAAGATGTAGTTCCCTGGGAGGCTGGCCTGCAGGGTGGCTTTGGAATCAGCCTGGCATTGAGCCTTGGGTTTCATCTGTAGAATGAGATCATCCTGGGATTGCCATTGGCATGACGAAGATTCTCCTTGACCAAACCAGCTCCTCCAAAGTCTCTTCTCAGGTAGGCCCTGACTTTGTGGCTTCTGTGTTCCTCTGCGACATTCTATTTTATTATTTTAGATTTAAAAAAAAAATTTAAGTAATCTATACACCCGACATGGGGCTTGAACTCACAGCTCTGAAATCAAGAGTCTCATGCCCCACAGACTCCATCCCAGGGCCTGTGCAACATCCAGTTTTAGCTAGAATCCTCCAACCTGCGTGTCTGATCAGACTCCTCACCCACAGCATGGCCCAGGCAATGTCTGATCACCACGCCTGCCTTCAGCAAGAATCCCCCCCCCCCCCCGCCTTGGCCTGATATTTCCCCTTCCTCATTTCCATCCACTGACATCCCCCGCCCCTTTCTTGGTTGTATTCAGGGTTGAGCCCCACCACTCCCCCGTGACAAGACCTCGCTGCATTGTCCCCCTGCCTAAAGTCTTTCCCACTGTCTCTAGTGAGTGCCAGGAATAATTTTTTCTATAATAGGGGTCATGGGAGACCACGGGAGACCACGGGTGCCCAGAGAACACAGCAGGCGCTCAGTGAATGCTGGTGTCCCACTTCATCCCGCAGGCCAGCTGCAAGACGTAAGTCTGGCTTCTTCCTGCAGTTCTTCCATGGACTGTTCTGTGGCCCTGGACAAAGCTGCTGCTTCATTTTCAGGCCTTGGTTTCCCCTTGGCCACGTGGAGCAGCTGAGTGGGAGCCAAGTTCAGATCAGAGTTGGACCCACTTCACCTTGCTCTGAAGACCCTCCAAGGCCAGCGGGGACTCGGAGCCCTTGGCCAGCAGAGGGCGCCCCCGCCCAGGAAATTCACACCATTCGCGGCTCCGAGGCATCCTGGTGTTTCCTGGTGGCTGGGGCTTGCTTTTGCCAGCTCCGGCACAGAGCGGCTCTATCGAGGGTGGCCAAATTCAACTTTGGAATGATAAAGACACGTGACACCGGCACGAAGGGCGTGGTGGGTGACAGCCCGGATGCTGGAGCCAGCTGGTCAGGGTTCAGATCCCAGCTCCCACGCTCACTGGCTGTGTAGAACACTGCCAGCCTCAGTTTCTTCATCTGTCCCATGGATTAGCACTGGAACTGCCACACAGGGCGCTTGTGCAGACCAAACAGATTGATGGCGTTAGAGCTCTTCGAAAAGTAGGCGTCAGATAAATGTCAGTGACTATCAGGACCTGTGGTGGGAACTTGGCGTCCTCCTACCCTTGGTTCCTTATAATTACCCCGCAGCTGGAGGTTTTGTTCAGGAGATTGGAGCTAAGGGACAGAGAGCCAAAGTTCCCACTGTGGTGAGGAATGTTCCTGGTGAGATTCAGACCTGGTGCCTGGCTCCCAGTTTGGGGCTAGTAAAGCTACACTGCTCTGGTCTTTGTAACTACCCATGAGTGGGCCCTGGCTCCCCAGGTTCCCTATGGGAACCCACACAGACACCATATGGGCAGGGTGTCCGAGGCAGCCATTTGTCCTCTAGTGATGGACTGAGGGTCTCCTGGACCTCTGAGAGATAGCTCCGGGCCAGCTCTGGGCCAGGTCCTATGAGGACGCAGAGACCTTCTCAGGCTCCTGTCCCTGCTCTGGAAACACCCCGTCCTTCCTGCTCAACTCCAAACCTCTGACACGTGCCAGGTTGTTTCTCTGTCCATGTCCATGCGTGTGGCACACCTTAATCTTTTCTGCCATCCCAAGCCCATCTATCCTTCAAGCCCTGGTCCAGAAAACCTTCCCTAGAGAACCTGATAGCCATCAGTTTCCTTGGTCTGCCTGGGAGAAACTCCTGTTCGTTCTCCAAAACCCAGTCGCCAGCATTACCCCTGGGAGGGCTTAATGGCACCATCCTCCCTCCTGGATGAGGACAGTCACTGCCCGACCGGGCACCCAAGGATCTGAGTTACAGTGTCCTCGTCGTGTCCCTGCATTGGCTTACAGATTCATTAAACATGTGTCCCATGCTTTAAAAGTTGTGAAAGTAATACATGCTTGAGGCAAATATTGAAGCAGATCAGAAGAGAAAAGTAGACGCCTCTACAATTGCTCTCCCAGAGGAAAACTTGGCTGGCAACTCGTGACCTCCCAGAAAACTCCCCATGCCTGTGGGAGAACGTGCATCCCGTTTCTCTGCACCTTGATGACCTCTGTCCACCACTCCCACCACTCTGTCTGCCTCCCTGAGGCCTGGGATAGGGTCTGATTTAGGTGGCTGCCCAGTGCCAGCCCTGGACTCTGCCCAGAACACATGCCCAGAAGAGGTTGCCCGGCTGCTTTTGCGTTTTCACGACACTGGTCCCTATGTTGTGTGGGACCTGGGTCATCTACCTTCTACTGACAGGTGTTTTCTTTGTACCAGCCGGCCTACAGCTGTATTTTCTTTGCCTGCGGAATGTTATTATCATCATGAAATACTGAATTAATTTTCAACTTAAAAACCAGGAGATATTCCCTAAAAATGGGCATTTTTTTTTGTTTTACGTCTCTTGAAATAATGATCAGGCTACCTGCTGGCCCCAGGCTAGACCAGCAGCAGCTTGGTCCCCAGCCTGCACAGCCGACGGTGCTCCCAACCCTGACCGCCATCCACACACTGTGAGCACCCCTCACCTGGCCCGAGGCCCCTGAGTCTGTGGCCTGCCAGCCCCCCACTGCCCGGCCCTCCAGGATCACTCTTCCAGATCGGTATCCCCCAGGCCGGCCCTGGGGTTTATCCTCTGGATCCTTGCTCTTCCTTAGGTGGAAATCTCCTCCCGAGCCGAGCGTGGCCCCTTCAGCCTGTCCGCTGTGGGTGCCAGTAACCCTGGACAGGTGGCCTCCAGCGCACCTCGCCCATGGAGGGATTCAGACACACAAGGGAGGCATTCCAGGGCGAGGCATGGGGCTTGGGCTGGCTGGGGACACATGGGCCGGGGCCGGGTCGACATGCTGTGGGGCAGCCCTGCTGTGTGGCTAAGTGTACAGAGCCCCAGATGAGAATCATAAGGAACCAGCCTAAGTCATGTGCGCTGCTGGGAAGGGCAGGGGAGGGAGTGGGTGGGAGAGAGCTGGGGCCTGGGGTGCAGGGGGAGGCTCGTGGCTCTGAGCTTCTGAAACAAAGCTGGAAAGATAACTTAGAGGAATGGCCTAATTGAACATGGAAATGTAGAAGCCTAGTTGCCCACGCGGCAAGCGCCGTACGCCGGTGGGCCTTGGTGTCACCATGACGGATTGACGAGTACCATCCTTTCCTTCAGGGGAAAGGTTTCACTTTGTTTTGTTCCCCTAAACAGTGGGGCTCTCATCATCTCCCTGTCCCGGGCACCCAGCCCTTCCAGTGGATGCATTTTGCTTGAGGGAAAACCCCTGAGGGGGCCCTCAGGATTTGGGTTTCCAGGCAAGGCGAGGAAATGTCCTTGGCCTAAACCTATCGAGCTGTGTGAAGGAGACCCCAAAATTGTGGTGCCCCCCCACAGCCACCCCTGGGCCTGTCTTCCTCCTGCTGAGCCTGGGCCTGGAGTCCCTGTCCCGCTGCAGGAGTGGAAGGAGGCCTTGCAGCACAGCGAGGAGGCATCTGTCAAGGAGAAGCCCGCGTCTCCATCTAGCCCATCGGCCATGAGGCCAGCAGGGCTGGGGCGAGCTCCCCAGGGCCCGAGGCTCCAGTCGTGGGCAAGGAGGCTCAAGAGTCATCACACCTGTGGGAAGCTTCCAGGCCAAGGGAGAGCTCCAGACGCAACTCCGCCATCCCCCTGCGTGGCAAGGGTCTGCTCAGGCCCCAGGGGCCAGATTAAGAGTGACTGGGCCGCCATGATGCTCGCTGGGCCCTACGCCTCGGCCTCTTCCCGCTCAGGGCGGCCAGGGCTGGGTGCTGCAGGTGGCGGAGTGAGGCTGACGCTGAGGGATTGGGGCAAGCAGAGCTGTCCTGTTGCCTATCTCTGCTCAGGCCTCTCTGTCCTTCCTTTCCCAGTGCGCCCCCCCCATCTGCCCCTGCTCCCCCTGTGGGGGTGCATCGTGGGGAAGGTTGTTGACAATTTGGGCATTAATCTCTCTGCCTGGGGCCTCCTGGTCAGGTGGTGCTTATCAGGGTTCCGCTCCTGTCAGATGGGCCTTCCGGAGCCCGTGGGCGAGGGGGGGCGGTGGCAGGAGCCCCTGCTGCAGGGCCTGGAGGCTGCCTCACCATCCTTGGGCCTTCACATCCCCTCGCCCCTCCCACGGGCTGCCTTCTTTACCACATCAGGATACAGAACATTGCATGAATTCCGGTCTCAATGGAATTATTTCAGAATTCTGGTCAACCGCAAGCTCAGGGTATTTCACAAACTATCTATCACGGCTGTGTGGTGGGCAGAGCCCGGGCTGGGGGCAAGTAACGGATGCCGGGAGGTCCGCGTCCACTGCCTGCGGGGGTGGTGTGTCCCTGCCCACCTTGCTGCCCCTCCAAGCAGCACCCAGAGCTGTGCGGGCAGACACCCCCTTCCCCCGCGTCTGCAGGGGACTCAGGGGGTAGGTTTAGGAAAGGTGGCAGGAGGCCAGGCCCTGGGGTGGGAAGGGTGGATAGGGGAAAAGCAAAGGGGGGGTGTCGAGAGCGGCTAGATTTGGGGTCTATTCCCACTCTTCCACCTCCTAGCAGTGGGACCTTGGTGAGTACTTAATAAGCCTCAGTTGCTTCAGCTGTAAAATGGGGTTATGATGCCTACCTTTCAGTTCAACCCAGAGTCAGACATCAGTGAGACTCCAACCCCTCCTAATTTTCCCCTTCCTTCCTTCTTTTTTTCTTTCTTTCTTTTCTTCTTTCTTCCTTTCTTTTCAAGATTTTACTTATTTATTTGAGAGAGAGAGAGAACAGAGGGAAAGTGAAAGGGAGAAGCCAATTCCCCGCTGAGCAGGGAGCCCAATGTGGGGCTTGATCCCAGGACCCCAGGATCGTGACCTGAGCCGAAGGCAGTGGCTTAGCCGACTGAGCCACTCAGGCACTGCTTCCTAATTTTCTCCTTGCTTTTAGGACTGTTATGGGGACAGCATCTCCAAAGAGCCTGGCTGAGAGGACGTGCTTGAGAACTGTTATCTGGGAGAGTAACAGTAGGGTAGTGTGCTGCTAACCTCTCCCCATCCCTCTCTCCTGGAGGTTATGCTTACAAGTTGGGGGCAGGCAAGACCTTACCTCAGGGATGGCAAATTCATGGTCTGCACCCTGCCAGCCCCCCATTCCACACCATGCAGACATGGCCAACACTCTTTCCTTCACACTTTGACTGTGTCTTGGAACCCTCATCACAGAGACCAGACAATACTCAGCTGACCAGGGTAGGCACATGAGACGAAGCTTCTTTCTTATTCTGGCCCCAGCTGATGGAAGTGGTGTAGACTAGCAGGGCAAGGGATCCCCACTCTGCTTCCTGCTCCCGAAAATCCTCTGAAATGTCTTGACCCTTCCTCTAGGAAGCTGCCTTGCTGGAGGGCCCGAGTGGGGCAGGGATTGCAAGAGCCAATCACATCTTCTCCTCTGCGGGCTTCCTGCCGACCACGAGTGAGGAGGCCCCAGCCCTGGATGGGACGTGATAGTGGGGCCTGGCCTTGGTGGCATAGGATGTCCTTCCCACAAGGGTCTGGGATTTGGGCCCTCTGCTTAGCATGATGCTCCCAGGCCACATTGTTCAGGCGAGGCCTGAGCACCCTGAGGGGGGGGTTGGGGGGGTCAGCAATTGGATGGGGGGTGGCTGTGAAGCCACTGTGGCCAAGCTCAGTGGCAGCCCAGCCCATGAAGAAAGGGGCTCCGGGTCCTGAGCGCCTAAGACCAGCCCTGCCTTTCTGTTCAGGGTGGAGGAGAGGGTAGGGCTGGAGGGGGACGTCTGGCCACAGGCCCAAACTATGGCTTCCCAGTTTACAAGTCCCACCTGGGGACTCCCAGCCAGCTGGCTCTGTCTGAGGGCACTACCAAGAGTGATGGAGGGAGCCTTTGGAGTCAGGATGGTGCCAACAAACCCAGGACTCCTGAGGTCCCACACGCATTTCTTTTTCTTGTCCTTTAAATGAAGATGGCCTCCCCACCCCCCACAGCTGCCCTCCTGAGCACTTCCCTAGGGAGTCGGCACACCTGCCCACTCAGGTCCGTGGTCCTTCCTATCCTTCTGTTAGCAGCAACGGAGGGGACCCACATGGCCTGTTGCTCCTCCTTCTTCCCTTTATGTGGGAGAGTGTGAATATGGGTTATAGCCGTCTGCCTTGTTCTCTTATTTTTGTGCTTAAACTTTCCCCTGGGGAATAAATTCAAACTTCGAAAGAAGTTAAGGCTGAGAGTACTGTCAAAGTCACCTGTATACCCTTTACCCCAACTCATCCATTGTTTGCATTTTACGTTATTATTTCTCTCCCCCTTCTCTCACTCTCTCCCTTTCTAGGTATACGTAAGCAGACAGTAGTTTGTATATTACTCATATATAATACACATTTTTGGAAGCCATTTGAGAACAAGTTGCATAAGTAGTCTTTAGAGACGTCCATGTGCATTTCCTAAGAAGGGTGATAGTCTTTTCTGTAAACACAACAGTTTTAGTCTCGAGACCGTACTTTTCTCCAGTCTACTGTCACCTTGTCCTGCCACCTGACCCCATCATGTCCCTTGTTGAGTGCTTCCCCCTCAGACAGACCCAGTTGAGGGTCCTGGACCGCATTTACTTTTCCCGGGACTGGTTAAAGCCTCCAGATCATGTCACCATCGTGACTGAATGAACAGTTCTGGGTGATGGATATTTCAGGTGTGCCTGTCTTGGGCTCCACTGGCCTCATGGATGCATCTTTGGTAGACAGGAAAAACACCCATAAAATAAACTCCTTGGAGTAGTTTTGGAGGATCAGAAGACCCTGCCTGTAATAGTCATTGGCCATGGCCGTATCACTGTCTAGTTTCCCCCCACCCTGGGAAGGTAGGGTGTGTCGCTGCCCCCCAGACTCGCCCCACAGGGTCTTTGCACATTTTATTTTATTTTATTTTTATTTATTTGAGAGAGAGAGAGAACGAGCAGGGGGGAGTGGCAAAGGGAGAGGGAGAAGGCAGACTCCCTCTTGAGCCGGGAGTCCAGTGTGGGACTCCATCCCAGGACCAGGGATCATGACCTGAGCTGAAGGCAGACGCTTAACCGACTGAGCCACCCAGGCATCCCTTCACACATTTTAATACCTCTGCCGGTCCCCATCAATAATGTCCGACGAAGTTAAGAAAAAAAAAAGGTGAACAGAAACATACAAATTTAGAATGATGCCTCTGAATTTGCCTCTGAACTATCAGACAGCATCAGGGAAATACTATTTGGTTAATGAGAGTAGATTTCAGCTATGGATGAAAAGATGGTATTTTTTTTTTTTTCAAGACATGTCCTGGAGCCTATGGGGCTGGGGTGACATGAGATCTGTGATTTTGAAATATGTCAGCATACAAAATGAAATTTATTAGAGTGTCCTTCTGCTGTTTAACTTTGGATCGGAGTTTTACTGAGGAACTATGGTCATAAAGGTGGGGACAGGCTGAGAAGAGATGGCTCTGAGGACAGAGGGCTCGTCGGAGGCAGAGCATAGGGAAGCTGAAGGGGATGAGGGCCAGAGGGTCTGGCAGGAGGCAGCTGGGGTGCAGGGTGGCTATGCGGGTGGCCCTCGGCACCCAGTCTTTCCTCCTTCACCCGTCCCCTGGAGCTGCAAGCGAATGCTGCAGGCAGTTCGGGGCAGAGCTGGGCTTGGTATGTGTTTGAGGGTGGAGGGGGGCAAGGTGATCCTAGAGAATGATGAGGGTTTGGGGTGAGCTAGTGAGTCAGAAACGATTGTACAACCCACTGTTATCACTACTAATAACTTAGAAGGAGTTATTAAGAGCTAGGTATTGTTCTATGCACTTGTACATTTCCTAACTCATTTGGTCTTTGCAACAACCTTACAAGATAGATACTACTATTGTGCCCATTTTAAAAACAAGGAAATGGGGCCAAAGAGAGGTCAAGGAGCTTGCCAGCGACCCTCAGCAGGGGCCTGGAGGGGGCCTGGCTAGGAATCTGCGCATTCTCGCTCCAGGGTCTGCTTTGGACCCCCAGCTGCGAGGTGATGCAGTTCTGCAGTTCTGCGGTTCTGCGGGGATAGCCGAGAGTCCTTGAGATGCCTCCAGTTTTAAGGTTCCATTGATTTCCTTTGAACTATGAAACTAAGATAACATTGCGAGAAGTTTTCAAAATAACAAAACCAAAATGAGCAAACAAAACCTTTCCCCACAAAACTGCACACTCACTGTGACCATCTGGGCGTGTTTTTGCCATGCGAACATTTTCGCAGATGTAACTTTTCCTCTCCTCGTCTTTCCCTCCCTCCTTCCTTTGCTCCCTCATCCCTCCTTCCCTCTCTTTCTTTTATTTTATGACTTTCTGAGGCTAGATTTCCAGACATAGAGGAATGGGGCAGGAGAGAGAAGGTTTTTTTTTTAATGGTTCATGGCAGCTATGGTGTGAGACCCGGCCTTAAACAAGGGAATTCCTGTTTGTGGAGGCTAACCATGGGGTTTTGCAGATCGGAAGATGGATCTTAGATCTTAGATCACTTTTCAGAGGCTTATGGGAAGCGCCGAGGTCCTGGGTGTCATTACCGCTGATGGTCATCTTCACTGCATTATCTAAAGCACTTTGAGGAAGTTCAAGGTCCTGGGAGAGAATGGCCCAGCCCCAGCCTCGGCCCTGTCCTGGGGCTTTCTCGTGAGAGAAAGATGCACACCACAGAGGGGGACTATAGAGTACACAGGAGAATGAGGTGACTGTAGGGCTGTAGGGCTGGGGACAAGGGAGCCAGGGCCCTGCCACCTGAGTTGGCCAACACCAACAACCATGCAGTTCACAGATTATGACCTGATGCCCCCTGCCCCGTGCCGTGCCTGGAGATGAGCAGTGCGCACCCTGGACCACGGTACGAGGAAGCTGTGGTGCAGCTGGTCATGCACATGAGTGAACAGGACACATGTCTGCAGACCGACTCTGTATGAATATTCTTCACCTCCATCAAGTAAAACTCACGGCCCTTTGATTTACTTTCCATTTTCCAATTTTTGATAGAGATATGGATACGAAGAGCCACGTTTCCACCACAGGAAGAACAACGGTCTAAAGGCCTTCAGAAGTGGAAACAGAATGTCAGCATCCTTCAGTGTTTACCCGCTGGCTCAGGGGTGTTTGAAATGCTGCTGAGGTCGAACAGGGCACACGGTGGGTTGGATGCGGTCACAGAGAGGCCTTCCTGGCCTCCCTCCATGTGACATGTGCCCAGCACTCGCAGTGTACCCCCTGTCCACCCAAGACCACCCCTTGATTTCTAATCCATTGGGATGTCGGTCCACGTCCCCAGGTGGCAGCAAGTGGACCAGATACTAGTCCTTTAACCAAAGGGACTGATAATAACAAATGTAAGCCCCTTTCATCCATATCATCTTCATTTAATTGTCTTGGGGGTTCTTGGTCCCAGCTTACAGATGAGGAAACTGAGGCGCAGACGGGTTAAGGGCCTTGCCTGGGGTCAAACAGCTGGAAGGAGGCAGAGGCCAGTCTTCACCAGCCCTGGTGCTCACAGTGGGCCGGCTAGTACTCTGGAAGAGGAAGGGTTCCTGTGCCAACAAAGCTTCTCTCGTGAGAGGATGTGCTGGTGGTGTTTTTCGGTGAACACAGTTTTGTCTTTCTGGGTGTGATTCCTGCCAGAAGGGAAGGGGCTCCAGGACAAGGTGAGGGATACCTCCCAGAGACTACAGAACTCTGCTCCATCACTTTTCTGTGGGGAAGGCAAGCACATTCCCTGAGCACCCACCAGACACTGTTAGGACATTCAGCCCCGCATTGGGTTAACCCTCAGCCCATGGCCAAGGTCCCATTGCAGACCCCTTTGGACAGGCAAGGAGGCCGAGGTTCTGAGAACAGGAGCCACTTGCCTGAAGGCACTGGCTGCGGCTCGAGCTGGGCCTGCCTCCCGGGTGGGAGACCCCAAAATTTCTGCCCCCATCCAAGGGAGTGGACAAAGAACTCCTTGGCAGGAGCCTCCTTTCCCTCTCCCCTCTGTTCTGCTGGACTGGGCCTCCCCGCACGGAGGCCTGCTTCTCAGTCCCGACTCCCTGTGCAAAGAAGGCCCCTCCATGGCTCTTTTGGGCTCCCCTTGGAGGGCACGGCTCACATAGCAAGGGTGGCGAAGCCCTGATTGTCCTCTTCTGTCTTGCAGGTGCCTGTTTCCTTAACCCCAGTGCACCCTTGACACTCAAAAACCCTCCCAATCAAGGCTAAGTTTATGAAGCTGCAAGACGCATGTGCACTTGTGAAAACAGAAATGTGAGGGCACCTGGTTAAGCAACTGCCTTTGGCTCAGGTCATGACCCTGGAGTCCCAGGATCGAGTCCCGCATCAGGCTCCCTGCTCAGTGGGAGTCTGCTTCTCCCTCGGACCCTCCTCCATCTCATGGTCTCTCTCTCTCATTCTCTCTCTCTCAAATAAATAAATAAAATCTTAAAAAAAACGAATAAAAATGGAAATCTGTATTCAGCCAATCAGGGATTCACAGTTTCCCTCCGGCTGGCCTTGCACGCACGGATTTTCACGATGGGCTCGTAAAGATCGAGAACTTCCCAGCGCCGGGCTCCTTGTTTGAGCTTTTCCGCAGTCCTGGAGGTCTGCCCGGGTGGCCGACTGCCGAGTGACATTGCTACCATCGCGCTGCTGAGACAGCGGGACCAGGACCGACTCAGGACCATGTTGCATCCACGTACCTTTCCTTTTGCCTTGACCAGTGACTTATTACTATTACTATTATTAGAACAGTCATCCATGTTTGGTTAAAAAGATCAAACAGGACAGAAGGGGACAGACACAATGAGAAGTATAACACTTATTTTTCCAGACTCCGCAAGGGAAACTCTGTTTTCTGGTGTAACCCTCTAGTCCTTTTCTACATATTTACAAGTCTATATGCGAATGTTCCTTTTTATTTAAAAAAGAAAACAACCCAAAAGCAAAAAACACAGATTGACTCACACTAGACCCCTATTAGCAACTATTAATCATTTGAAGATCTTGTATATCTTCTCCAGTTCTCTACCTATAGATCATTTCCATTCCCTTCCTTTAAACCTAAATATGTCTTAAAAGATATTACATTCATGTGATTTAAGTTCCAAAAGGTACAAAAGAGCACACAGGGAAAGTCCCTTGCTTCTATCGTCCCTACCCCAGACGCGCCAGCCAGTGTTTGTGGTTCCCTGGGAATTCTTCTAGAGTCGGCTTTCCCATACAAGCATATAGGCATACAAATTCTCCCCCTCCTTCTTTTTAATGTTTATTTATTATTTTCCCCCTCCTTTTTTTATTGAAGTCTAACTGACATATAATATTATGTTAGTTTCAGGTGTACAACAGAATGGTTTGATACGTATGTAGATTGCAAAATGACTTATCACCACACCCACACGTAGTTACAGAATTTGTTTTCTGTGATGAGAACTTTTAAGACCTGCTCTCTTAGCAACTTTCAAATCTACAATATCATGTGATGAACTACAGTGACCGCGCTGTATGGTACTACCTAGGACTTATGTTATAACAGGAAATTTGTACCTTTTGACCCCCTTGGCCTATTTTTGTCCACCCCTTACCCCCTACCTCTGGCAACCATCAATCTGTTCTCTGTATCTATGAACTCAGTTCTTGTTTTTCATTTTTGTTTGTTTTTGGATCCTATGCCTAAGCAGATCATAACAGCATTTGTTTTTTTCTCGGACTTACTTAGCGTAATGTCCTCAAGGTCTGACTGTGTTGTCACAAATGGCAGGATTTCCTTCTTCCTCTTCTTTTTATTTAACAGCTGAATAATAATGGATTCTGCACCTTGATCAGTCTCCCCAACAATGTCTCAGAGATAGAGTCTCTTTCCTCTTTCTATAGCTGCATAGTATTCCATTGCAATGTTTGTGCTGTCACTTGTGACGAGTCTCTTATTTCTGTCCCCTGAGGCTGATTCTGGGTGTCCTCCGTGTGTATTGCAGCAGATGAGAAACTCCAGCAGTGGAAGGCCGGGCACAGCGACAGGCACAGATTCAAGCATTTAGGGGCAGAGAATCCCGGGTGCTCCAGAGGCTGAGTGTCCTCGAGGCCCAGGGAGACTCTGTGCCCAGTTGTCATGGGGATGTATGTGTCAGTGCTTTTCCTACTAGTGACATTTGCACTAGTGACTCAGAACGAGGTTCAATGTTAATCTTACTTCCTTTCTGCCTTTCACTTTTTCTAGCCTCCTTGCCTTATGCCCTCCTCCCAGAAGAGGGGTACCAAGTCTGAGATCTTGTGGAGATCTCCTGGCATTCATGACTCGGAAAGGTCATCCCGAACTAGGACTGTTAGAATCTAGGTTCCTTGCTGGGGTTATTTCCAGATAGATGGGAGCGGAGAAAATGTGGCTAGGGTTTCTGATTTGAGATCTTATGATCAGGGGTGTGATGATAGCCTTGGTTCTTCCTGGGGCGGTGGAGATAGAGTCTAGTTCTGCTTTGACAGTTGATGAATTTGTGTGAACTTGGCAACAGCTCAGGCCTGAAGAGAGCAGCTGGGCTCCAGCCTCGGGTCATGCTTACGTCTTTGATTATTTTTGGTGGTGTGGGTTTTGAAAAAGGAAACCCAGTGCCAACAGTTTCATGGACGTGCCCTTAATGCAGCCCGTTTTGTCCAGTCAGGGAATATTCTAAAGAAGGTTCTCCCTGGAAAGCGACTCCCCCACATGGGGCCCTAGGAAGGGTTTGGATTTGGACTGTGGGTTTTTTCAGGACGCGTGGCATCGGTGAACGTAGCAAAACCTGACGCTGGCATTTGGTTACCAGCCCTTTTAGGATCTGACTGTTGGTTGAAAGTGCTGGGGTGGTCTTGTGTGAGGAATGGGCTGAGGAGGGCACTCTGACAAGCTTTCCGAGTGGCTCAAGAAGGACCCCTGGTGACGGCGTTGGGGCTGTGCCGTCTCTGCCGACCGGTCTCCTGGTCCTGCTGGCTGGCTGGCTCCGGGGTCCACCTGCCCTGGCGCAGGAAAGTCCATGTGGATCTGCCTCCAGGATGTCTCAGCAGTGTCACCCCAGTCTCAGGGACAACAGCTTCCCTTGAACTCTGTCTCCTACCAGGTCTCCCTGCCTGTGCGTGGGCTGCCTCCAAGTTTCCTCTCCTCCCCCACCCTCTCAACTTCCTCGGACTTTGGTTTTTCTCAGGGGGGGCCTCGACTCTCCTCACATGCAGCTCCCCTCCACGCTTCCCCCCATGTCCACGTCTCCTTCAGGAGAGGAGCCTGCCACAGACTCTACCAACTGCGGGCCTCCTCCTCCCTGCTCCCTGTGAGGTCTGGTTCTTTCCTTTATGGGTCCTTCCTCACTGCTCAGGGACCACGGGGCATGAGAGGGTGGGCATCACCCTGATGTTGCCTGTGAGGGGGTTCTCAAACTCGGAGCTTCAACATTGTCCCTAAAACAATTCAACAACAAGAGGATGAAAACACAAGCTATGGACTGAGATAAAATCTTGGCAAAAGACACATTTGATAAAAGATCAAATACACAAAGAACTCTTAAGACTCAACAGTAAGAAAACAAACCAACTAAAAAATGGGCAAAAGACCTGAACAGACACTTCACTGGAGAAGGTATGCCGACAGCGAAGAAGCATATGGAATGGTGCACCACGTCATCTTTCATCAGGGAAATGCAAATTAAAATGAGATACTACTAGTAGTAGTAGAATGGCCTAGTAGAATGGCCAAAATCTGGAATACTGACAACACCAAATGTTGACGAGGATGTAGAGTGATATGGACTTTCATTTATTACTGGTGGGAAGACAAAATGGTACAGCCACTTTTGAAGACAGTTTTGTTGTTGTTTTTTTTTTTTTTTAAGTACTGGGGAGCTTTCCAAGCTTTCCATTCAATTTTGCTCTGAGCCTAAAACTGCTCAAAAAAGATAGTTTATTTAAATTTGATGGTTTATTAAATTTGATGGTTTATTAAATTTGACCTTTTTAAAAAGTCAAACATAAAATCACAGAAATCCACTGACAGGGTTGAAAGAAGATGGTGTTCCTCATTTGGCTTTAAATTTGTGTTTCATAATTGTTCTCACTCCTTATAGAGACTCCAGATTAATATATACCTATTTGTATAAATCTCCTAATTATCTTGTGTGAGTACAATTACACTGTGGCCAGCTTTTCTCATAAGGGCTTGAATTTGCTCAATGGAAACACTTAAAATATATTCTAATTTATACAACCATGTTTTGGCATTTCTTTAATTTTTTATGTGCTGGTGGGACTCAAGTATGAAGGGTCCCAACCTCAGTCCCTTTCATAGGCTGGTGATGTCTCACCCTTGGGCCTTTCTTCTCCCTCCTGTGATCTCCTACCTAAGCCTCCCGTTCTTCCATGCAGTCCTGAGATGAGCCTCCCCTTCTGTTGTCCTCTTTGTGACCCTAAAGGCCTCATGTCATTTTGTCCCAACTCAGCCAATTCTGTCATCCTGCAAAGCCTCCCTCCCCAGCCAGTCTGCATAGCTTTGGAACACTTGGGGTGCCACTGACTGGAGATTCTTTCATGTCCGATCATGCCAGGGGGGGCAAGGCAAATGAACAAATATGGGGCATCCTAATTCTATCATACTTGATGTTACTGTGAACTTGGATTCATTGTTTGGGAGAAAGGAGATACTTCCTTATCCAAACTAA
Organism: Martes martes; assembly: GCF_963455335.1. Taxonomy (NCBI): domain Eukaryota; kingdom Metazoa; phylum Chordata; class Mammalia; order Carnivora; family Mustelidae; genus Martes; species Martes martes. The sequence goes on along the minus strand of NC_137888.1, from coordinate 160,616,484 downwards.
AAATCTGAAGTTAAAAATCCCATGGTGTTGAATTTGGTTGGAAGTATGAGCTCATTTATTTTGTATTAAAATATTAAATGTGTTTTATTCAATGAAAGGCCCCAAATCAAGACCAACCCATCATTGTGAACACCCCTACACTCAATCTGTGGTCTCTAAACACGCTTCTCCACTGGATGATACTAGAGGTCCATGGAGAAATGGCTAATTCCAGCTCTAGGACAGGAGATGCACAAGATGAGTTGGGAACAACCAGTCACACAAGATCGCTTTGTTTTCCAGGGTTATACTGGGGTTCTGTTAAAAAGACTCAGGAGCCAACTTTAATGATCCCACCAGCCCAAGATTGGACAACCACCTGAACATCAAGAATAAGAATGGTAATGGACTGTAAACACTTCGGCTTAAATCCATGTATTTGATGCTAAAAACAGAACCAAAATAACAAAACTCACTGTCACCATTGGGAATCTACCCATCATTTTGAAAAATGGTACACAAGAGGGAAAGAATTTAGCATTTATCTTTCCTTTCCTGTATTACTGCACCACTGGGTAATCAAATAGTAGAGGAGACAACCTTTTCTTTTATTGATGCATCCCTACTAATGAATGAAGAGGAATCATGGAACTAGAATGGCACCATTTTGCAACCCTAATGAATGAATGGGTTTAGGAATTGATGATCAACTTTTGCTGACTTTATAACAGAGAGACAACCAGGGACACAATATGCTTCCTGATGGAATGATCACTACCTACAACATAGTCTTGGTGATCAAGCGTCCAGCTCCAATCACTAATTTTAGGAAATGCAGCAGATAAAAGAGCATGAATTGTGTGTTTTTTGGGCTCCAGTGCTTGCACGAATCACTGGGTGTGTGTGTGAAAATGAAGTTCTGATCCAGCATGTTTGGGGTGGGCCTGGGATCCTCCCTATTTCCAACAAGCTCCCAGGTGACGCAGATGCTGCTGGCCTGTAGACACACTCCCCATGTGTAGTGAGGTCGAGACAACACCACAGAGATGCCAACAGCGAAATCCACACCGTGGTGAACCCTACAGGGCAAACAACCAGAGTTTCTTTAATAAATAAATTGCCAACTCGTCTGAAGAGATAAATCTTAAGAGACATATCAGCTGGTCACAACCTGTGATCCTTGTTTGGATTTCAATTTCAACAGACAAACTAAACAAAATAGTGACATTTGTGAGGTAATTGGACATCTGAACGTTGACCAGATTAGTTTTCTAGGGCTATCTTAACAAAGGACTGCCAACTGGGTGGCTTAGAATAACAGAAATTCATTGTCTCACACTTCTGGAGGCCACAAGTCCACAACGAACATGGTGGCAGGGCCACGCCCCCTCTGAAGGCAGCAGATCACGGTCATTCCTTGTTTCTTACAGCTCCCTTCGCCCCAGACATTCCTCGGCTTGTGACAACAGAACTCCAGTTTCCATGCGGCATTCTCCCTGTACCTCTTCCCATGATATTTTCTCCATGCTGGTCTCTCTCTCTCTCTCTCCGACCAGATTTCCCTCTTCTCATAAGGACACAAGTCAGGTTGGATTAAGACCCACTTTAATGACCTCATTTCATCTTGATCACCTCGATAAAGACCCTGTCTCCAAATCATGTCACATCCAGAGGCACTCAGAGTGAAGATTTCAACATTTTTTTTTTTTTCCTGGGTAGATAGGATGGGGTGGGATATGATTCAACCCACAACACTCGATATTTTATAATATCAAGGAAATAAGGTTCTTTTTTTGAAAGTATGAGAATGGTATTATGGTTCTGTTCTAGAAATTTCTTTTTCCTTCAGAGAAAAATACTAAAATATGTGTAAGTGCATCGGCCCTGAGTTGATCATTGGGCCTGGGTTGATGGGTATGCAAGGAGTCATTGTAACCCTCTGTTTACTCTTGTAAAAGCTTGAGGTTTTTGATAACAAAGGTAAAAAGACAAAAAGACGAACAACAAATACCAAAGATGTAAACCTTCTCACATAGCTGACTTGGCCCCTTCCATGTCCTGCCATGTAGAGCACCCTCAAGGCTCATCTTCTCCCACTAAAGGCCTCTCCTCGCACAAGCAGTCGGGCTGTATCTTCCTTTCATAAATCCTGCAGGAACCTCTGGGGCCCACACATCCTGGTGGGCTGCACACAGCTCCCCACCCCAGACTTCCTCCATTCCTTTTCCACGGTCACCCGCCTTAGCCAGCTTCTCCTGCACAGGAATAGGCCTGGTTGCCATCTTTGCCCTCATGGGGGCAGCCACTGCTCAGGGAAGAGCTGCCCCAGCTCCAATGAGGCTGCTGAGCCAGGAGCTTGGGCTCTGGAGGGCACTGCCGGGCCCCTCTCCTCTCTGTCCATGAAGGCTTCTGAAGGAACAGTGGCTTGGGGATGGGCTTCTCCCCAAAAGGAGACTTGGCTTGCATTCATTTCTCTCAAGGCTCTCTGAGGGGCTCCAGGCTAGGCAGGCCCCCCTGGGCACGGCACTAAGGCCCAAGGGTCCCCTGACAGGGACACACTGTTCAGCAGGGAGAAGAGAGCTACAAGGAAGAGAGTGTCTCCTAAGGGCCCTATGATCTCTATTCAGGGTCCCTTTCTCTAGAAATGAGAGAAGCTTCTAGAATATTAAACAATGAAGACAAGACAGAACAGCATTGTGGCCAACTGAAGGATCTGGTAAGTGTTGACATTGCACAGATGAATGCCTTTAAGAAAAAAGATTTTTGTAAGTGTAACCTTACTTGGAGATAATATCCAAAAGTCTAGATGTAAGGTGAAAGCGAGGGTTGGATAAAATGGCCCTGACCGCTTCTGGGTCATCTCACAGACCCTATCTGGCTGGTTTCTCGTGAGAGCACTCTTCAGAGGCTCACAGGGGGACTTCCCATAGGCCTTCCTCCCAGGGCCTCTTCCACGCCTATGATCCCACAGGGAAGGGAGAAGAATGGCTTCTTAGAGCCTCCTGAGGATGAGATTCTTGGCCTCAGGGCCTCCTGGCCCAGGTGCCATTGCTAGAGGACCATGAACTTGCTTCTTTGCACAAAGCTATTGGAGTGGCGGGCTCCATGTCAGCCCCAGACACGCTCCGGCTTGTCCTACCCAGTAAATTCTTTCCACATCTATTTGTTGGCACCTACTACCTGCCAGAGATAGTTCAAAGTCCGTGGGACACAACAGTGAGCACAAGAGACAACCATCCCTGCATTCTAGAAGGGAGCAGATAAGAAACAATAAATGCTCCAAGCAAGAAAATTGCAGAAAGTATTAGGGAGGTGTGCTAGGGAAACATCAAAAAGGGGAGTGAATTTCACCTAAAGAAGACCTAAAGTTCAGGATTCTCCTGAAGAAGTTAAAGTTAAGTTAAAGTTCACCTAAAGTTCAGGATTCTCCTGAAGAAGAGTCTCTGGCAGTCCCCAGGGTTTGGATCCTAACTGGCAAGAATGGGCGGGGGCTGCAGGTCTGGGGCCTTCTTTAGCCACAGTCCCCGGTGCTCCTTAGTGCCTCACTCTGGCCACCTTACTCCTGCCTGCTCCTCTGAGCATCGACCTGGAAGAAGGAATATACATGGGCTTGTCCTTCAGCATTTTCAAGTACAGAGCAGGGCTGCTCAGACTTGAACGTGTCTCAATGACCTGGGGATCTTGTTAAAATACAGGTTCTGTTCAGAAGATCTGCTTGGGGAGCCTGAGGTCGTCCATGTCTAATAAGCTCCTGGGTGATGCTGATGCTGCCCTGTCCATGGACCACACTTTGAGGAGCAAGGGTCTCACTGATTCAATCCACTTGTTTGAATAGACCCCCAGAGAGTTAGTTACTGAGGACAAAAAAAATGCAAACTGTCCAGCCTGGGCTTCATTTTGCGAGGGTTGACTTGCTAACTGCATGCTTCAGACAGAAGAATTACTAATGTAATTAGTAATTAGTAATTAATTACTAATGTAATTAGCAGCCCATGGCTGCTCTGAGCACACCCTGCTCTTCCCCCAGGACCTTCTACCCTGCATGCACATTGGAATCACCTTGGAGTGTTTCCTAAAATACCCCACCCCAGAGGAATTCAGCCAGGATGGCCTTAAAAACTCCCCAGTTGATGGCGATGTCTGATCAGGGGGTCAGGGATGTCTCTGTGGTGCACGAGACAAGGCATCAGAAAGCCTCCTGGAGCGAGTGGAAAGACAAGTTGCCCATGGATTGTGTTGAAGGACAAGAAAACATGGCTAGGGTTGACACAGAGGTCCAAGTTCAGGGGATGATGAGGCAAGGCTGCAGCATTTGAATGAAAAGATTTTAAAAAGACCCCACAGGAACCTCTTGAAGGACACCCTGCTTTAGCAGTGACTTGGGAGTCCAAGGTGGCCCAGGTGGGAGGATCACAGGAAGGCAGAAGCTACTGCTGCCTGCAAGCTGGGCACTTTGAGACAGAAAGGATTGGGGCAGTTGGTCGGGGCAGGTCAGGAGGGAGACTCATCTGGGACTTTGTTTCATGTGTGTATTTTATTTTTTTTTAAATTTTTAAAAAGAGTTATTTATTTATTTTAGAGAAAGAGGTGGGGCAGGGGCAGAGGGGGAGAGAGAGAGAGAGAGGCTATTCCAAGCAGGCTCCCTTCTGAACATGGAGCTTGGCATGGGGCTTGACCCCAGGACCCCGAGACCATGAGCTGAGGTGAAAACAAGAGTCGGGCGCTCAAGCAACTGAGCTACCCAGGTGCCCCTCATTTGTGTATTTTTAAATAGGATCAGATTTGTGCTTTAGAAAAACTGTGGCCATGTGGGGGCGGAGAGGGCAGGAGAGAGGCTGGAGTCAGAAAGACCAAATTAGGCTGTTGTCTTGTTAAGAAATGACAAGAGCACGTCCTGGAGAAAGGCCTCGAGGGGGCGCTAGGGTGGGGAGTATGAGTGAGGAGACCCCCAAGAAGGTACCTGGGATGTTCTCGGAGTTCCACAATGTTCTACAGGCAACGTTTCTACAGCCTCAGAACCTGTAGATTAGACCTGACCCTAATGCGGTCACAGGTCAATGGGGGAGGAAGCTGGCAAGGAAGCTCCGCCATCTTTCACTGAGATGACTCTTGCTCCCAACCTTGTTTCCCGAACGTGTGGAAGCTTAACTCTTATTGCCACCATTCATGAGGTCCTCAGTGGAGGGAGGCTATTAGTAAGTTGCTCTGAATGTCTCAATGCTTACCACAAGGATGGTGAGAGGACCAGGGGCCAGGTCACCGTCACTTCTGTGTCGCCTGCTGGCGTTGTGGGAGAATGCCAAAGAGAATAAAGCCGGTGACCCTTTGCCCAGAGATCTGCTTTGGTATGTGAATTTGTCTGTTCGCTCAGATTAGGCATCTATGGGCTTTTATTTCTCCTGCACAAATTGGTTTATTTCCTGTTTCAGGAACTGTGTTCTTTATCCTCGATCCCTAAACATGTAGCTCACTCCGGCACTTATGAGAGAAAAATAAGGGCCTGGAGACAGATAGTAAATATAGATAGTCAGCACCAGAGCTCTTCTTAGGGAGGGACCCTCTTTATTCAGGAAAATACTTCTGCACCGGGAGGGTAAGAGTTGTGGTTTGGAAGGAGATGAGAACAGAGAGCTATGTTCTTTCTTACAAAATGAGCTGGAACTTGGGAGGGCAGGGAGCTGGAAAAGAGGGGAGGGGATGGGGTGGTTGGGGCCCATGGGAAAACATGCAACAAGAAATGCTTGGTGATGGCGTTGTTGCTGGATTCTTAATTACTCTTATGAATTATGCTTTTTTTTAACTAGGCTCCACACCTAGCATGGAGACCAATGTGGGGCTTGAACTTCCGACCCTGAGATCAAGACCTAAGCTGATATCAAGAGTCAGGATGTTTAACCAACTGAATCACCCAGACACCCCTCTTTTTAAATATTCTTGATTAAGATGTTCCTATCTGACTGAGATTTACATTGCTTTTATTTAAACTGCACTAAAGCCTCAGTAAAATCCAAGATCCCAGTATCTTATGTGAGCAGTTTTGGGAGTACAAGGGGAGGATTAAGGAAAAGGGCACCGTTTCATTTCCAGGGCAGTGTGGAGAGGAGGGAAGACACGACATATGGAGGGGCGAGCGAGAATAAGAGTCAATGTGGATTCATGGATGATCAAGAGAATAGGAACCCCAGAAGACCTGTAGAAATCTTGGGGAGAGCACTGGTGGACCATAGACAGAGAGTTCATGATGTGACACAATCCTACTGAGTTCCCAAGGCCGGGGGTGACCTCAGTGGACATCTGAGTTTTGGGGGGTTTTTTTGGACATCTGAGTTTTACACAGACATGAAAGGACCCACCACATACACACCCTCAATCAGGATGAAACTGTTCTATGCCAGAGCACATGATTAAACTCAGCTCTAGATTGTTTCTAGGATTGTCAGGACTTTTTCAGTTTTAAGAAACAGATACTCAGGGGCGCCTAGGTGCCTCAGTTGGTTAAGCATCTACCTTGGGCTCAGGTCATGATCCTAGGGTCCTGGGATCGAGCCCCTGGCATTGGGTTTCCTGCTCAGCAGGGAACCTGCTTCTCTCTCTTTCTCTGCCCCTCTGCTTACTTGCACGTGCACTTTCTCTCTCTCACTCATCTTTCAAAAATAAATAAAATCTTAAAAAAAAAAAAGAAACAGAAACTCAGCCCAAACTGACATAAAGAGGAGAAAAAGTAATTTATTGGTTCACTCATTTAGAATGCCAGAGGTAGGGGTGCCTGGCTGGCTCAGTTGGAGGAGCATGCAACTCTTGATCTCAGGGTTGTGAGTTTGAGCCCCATGTTGGGTATAGAGATTAGTTAAATAAATAAAACTTAAAAAACAAAACAAAACTGGAGCTCCTGGGTGGCTCAGTGGGTTAAGCCTCTGCCTTCAGCTCGGGTCACAATCTCGGGGTCCTGGGATCCAGCCCCACCTCGGGCTCTCTGCTCAGCAGGGAGCCTGCTTCCCCTCTTCTCTCTGCCTGCAACTCTGCCTACTTGTGATCTCTCTCTCTGTCAAATAAGTAAATAAAATCTTTAAAAAAAAAAAAAAAAGGCCAGAGGTAGTTTGGGGCATGGCTGACTTGGGGGCTTTACTGGGCCCAAAGGACTCCAAGTTTCCCCAGCTTTTGGTTTCTGACTTCTTCCCTATTGACTACCTTCTCAGGCAGGCAGTTGCTCCCCTCCTGGTGGCAAGACTGAAATGCAGAATTCTGAATAATAATAAAAAAGAAGTATTGCTGAATAATGTCAACAGAAACTAGTTCACAGGGTGTAGCTGGAGGAAGTTTTTGTGAGCGGGGACAGGCATTAGCTGTGAACTTTTGCCTTTGGAGCGAAACCTCTGGTTTCAAGAGAAGAGAGGAAGTTGCAATAGACTTGAAACAGGAGGAAAAGTACACGGCGTGGAGGCTGTTTGGACTAGAGGAAATTCATTCTCTGCCTAAGCTTTGCATGGCAATCCTGCCTCCATCTTCCCAGCCCCCCTTGCAGCTCGGGTGACCATGTGACCTGTTCTGGCCAATGAGGCATAAGCAACTATCTTCCCTGAGGATTTCAGGCAAAACTTTTACTGTCCTTGGAAAGGGTGCTGGCAGCCAAGACCAGTGGTGACCTATCCCCTGCCATCCTCTCTTCGGTCCTGGAGCTGTGGCAGCCCTCTCCTGATTCCTTCCTCTTGTTTCTTTCTTTCTTTCTTTCTTTAAGATTTTATTTATTTATTTGACAGACAGAGATCACAAGTAGGCAGAGAGGCAGGCAGAGAGAGAGGAGGAACAGGCTCCCTGCCGAGCAGAGAGCCTGATGTGGGGCTTGATCCCAGGACCCTGGGACCATGACCCGAGCCGAAGGCAGAGGCTTTAACCCACTGAGCCACCCAGGCGCTCCTCTTCTTTCTTTCTTGTGCAAAGACATGCCTTGGAGCACCTGCCCTGGAAAGGTTCAGCTCTGGCTAAACCACGTGGATTAAGAATTCTTCTTATCTTATTTTAATTAAGTAACTAATTTTTATTTCAATTCAATTAGCCAACGTATAGTACATCATTAGTTTCAGATGTAGAGTTCAATAATTCATCAGTTGGGTATAACACCCAGTGCTCATCACATCACATGCCTCCTTAATGTCCATCACCCAGGTACCCCATCCCCCCACCCACCTCTCCTAAGAATTCTTTTAAGTCACAAAAATAATACATAGTCAATGTAAAAAAGTAAAATACACCCAAATATGTATTTAAAAAAGTGAATATCCCTCAGCCCTCCTTCTCCCTCTAAAGCTAGAGTCTGAGAAGGTAGCCCCAGTTCATGACTGGGGAGAAGCTCCCCACATTTTCCTGGGCTTTATATGCCATGCTTAAACTTTTCTCGCTGAATTCCGTGACCTCCATTCACGCGAACATACATAGGTCAGCCTCACTCTTCCGAGTGGCCCCACAGGAGTTCCATAATAGGCTCTATCATAATTTATTTAATTACTCCTTTATGAATGGACAGACATGGAGGGGGTCGGTTATTCACTAGAATATTATTATTTGTAGCCTCATTGCCTCATCTCCCCCTTCCCTGAAAAAAAAAAGAAGCCACTGTCATCGTTCTCATCAATTGACATTTTGCATGTGGCGAAATACACTGGATACTGGGGACAGGAGACTGTGCTCAAGTTGGGGGACAGAAAACGGAACTGGACAGAATCCTTGTTCTGAGAGCTTGGCTGGGTGGCTGGGGTCAATATGGCAAAAGATAAGGTCCCATGCTGAGTATTCGATGAGGACATTTGGGGAGGAGCGAGCAAGAACCTGGGGTGTCTGGCAGGGGTGGTCCTCACACGAAGACGTCCTCAGACCTGGTTCTGGAACTTTGGGTAGGTGGCGGGAGGGCGCGCACCCAGGCCGGGGGAGCAGCGTGGCTGAAGGTGCAGAGGCAGGAAGAAAGGAGCAGACCTGGTTCTCCAGGCCCTTCTCAGGGTGTCCAGGAAGCATTGATCTTCCTAACAAAGGTAAAATTAAGGTGCCAGAATTCATTATCTGCCCTTTCTCAGGGCTCACCGGCTCATCCCTGCTTTGGTGGTGTTACTTTTTTTCCCCTCTATCTCCCCCCCGCCTTTTTTTAATAAAAATAACTATGAAGGGTTCAAGGCGCTTTTCTTTCACGACATCTCAGCACTTAGGTCCCAGCAGCGCATCGGTGGCAAAGAATGTCCCCTGTCACTGTGGCTGCTCGCCTTTATTTGAAGTGTCTGGCTGAGCTATCTCCCTGTGACATGCTTCTTTCAGAGCAAATTATTCATGCCCCCGTGGCCCCCACCGCTCCCCCAGCCCCTGGGTTCTGTTCATCCCGCAGGTGTGAAGACAGGCCCGGCCTTTGTGTGTGAGGAGAGTGTCCCCCCTCCCTCACGCTCCCTCTTGGATCCCCTCCAGGCCTGTCAAGGCTTTCCTCGCTCTGGGCTGTGCTGCGTGCGTGCGGGGCTGATGTCTCCTGTCATCCTGGCGAGGGCTGCGGGGCCCCCAGCCCGCCTCTAATCTCCCCCTCCACAAAGGGCAGCCCTGTCACTCAGGGGGATGGCAGGCGAACCTGGATCTGGGGCCATGTGGCAATGCGTCCACCCCGCCTAGGGTGGGAAGAAGCAGGGCGAGCAGGGCGGCTGCAGCCCTCCAAAGGGCAGGCTGCTGAGCAGGGGGGCAGTTGGGCAGAGAGGGGGGATGTGGGACCATGATGGGCCACCGGAATCAGGTTGCTGAGCTTACGTTGGGAAAATGGGCATCATGCTCAGAGCAAAAGGGAGCAAGCTGGCCGATCCGGGCAATGCTGGCTAGTGGTTGGTGTGTGTGTGGGGGGGGGGTAGGTGTCTGGGTGACGCTCCCAGGGCCATCGTAGAAAAATGAAAATGACCTATAGAAATCAGGCCAGTGTCCCCATCCAAAACTCTTTCTCTGCCTCCTAGATAAATAGTGATGGGAATCTGACCGAGGAAGACCGGGATGCAGTGAGCAAACCGGGAATGGTGGGGTGCTGACATCCCATTGGTTTCCCTTGACGAGCCCAGTCACCCTGTAGTGCCCCTGCTACAGAGGGAGGACACAGAGAGAGCGAATGAATCACTGTGGGGGAAGCGCTGGGCAGTGCCTGCATACAGTAGGCACTCAGTGGCACAGAGCGGAAGTGCAAAGCAGAGCCTGCAAGAATGCATCCCCCGCAGCTGGGCTTCTGCTTTCTTATCCCGTGTTCAGACATTTATTGTACGAGCTACTAACGTGGAACACTGTGGAGGTTCCACGCAGAAATCTGGCCCCCCCGGTCCCCCGGGCGCCCAGCTTCCTTTGTGGCAACAGCAGGCTGGAGTGGGGAGCAGCAGCTGTCCCTTGGAGGTGGCCCGTGTGTCCCCAGCTCTCTTCACCCCCACGGTTCCTTGTTACTGCGGGGTCTGCCGACATTTCCCGGTTGGGTGCTTTGCCTGGCTCCTGCAGACATTAGTGTTTGAGAGAGAGCTCTGGGACCTGAACAGACTTGAGTTTGAACCCCACCATGGTTCTTTTTTTTTTTTTCTTTTAAAGATTTTATTTATTTATTTATTTGACAGCATGAGAGAGATCACAAGTAGGCAGAGAGGCAGGTAGAGAAAGAGGAGGAAGCAGGCTCCCCATCGAACAGAGAGCCTGACGCAGGGCTCGATCCCAGGACCCTGAGACCATGACCTGAGCCGAAGGCAGTGTCTTAACCCGCTGAGCCACCCAGGCGCCCCATCCCACCACGGTTCTTTATGATCTATGTAGCTAGCCTCTCTGAGCCTCAGTCTCTTTATCTGTAAAATGGGACTCACAGGCTCCATCAGAATGAAAGTGAGAGGAGCCTGTATATGTCACCTAACTGAACTGGGGAGAGAGAGTGGCTCCTCAGTAAAAGGGAAGACACTGTTACTGAGGTTTGGATGTCATTGTTTCTTATAGGACCAGTGTGGTATGTACCTCACGGGACTAAACTTTCCCCCACGAGCAGGAGGCTCGGAGGGCAGTGTAGGCCCTCAGGCCTCCAGGGCCTCAGCTGCAGCCTGGTCCGGGTCTGGTGCCCCACAGGGCACCAGGGGAACCTGCCAGAGGCAGCCGCCAGAGGGGCTCTGGAGGAGGACATGTCTGTGCAGAGGGGGACCCCTCCTGAAAACCCTCTGAGGCCGGAAGCGGATCTCTTGGAGGGGAAAACAGGTGCTGGCGTGCCGACCCTGAGCTCCCCACTGTAAATTAATCCACCCGAGCAATTGGGAACAGAAAGTGCTTCCTGTCCCTGCCCGGGACAATGGACAATAAATGCCGCCAGCCCTCTGGGCCCTGGCCCCTGACCTCAGAGGCTTCAGGAAGAAGTTCCCAGCACACACACACCTGCAGTGTGCTGAGCGCTTGGCATTGTTCTAAGCTTGGGCCTGGGCTGGGCCCCTTTCTCTCAGGAGCCTCCAGCTCTTGCTGGAACTGAGCCCAAGGAGCCTTCCCTAAGACATGCATTTCCTGGGGAAGGAGACCCCCGATGACACATGCTGAGTCAGTTTCCTTAGGCTCAGTTTCACCTGATGCATATTCATAAAGCCCCTACTATGCACAAGAGCTGTGCGCTTATCAGCACATCGCCCAAAGGTTTTTCCTAGAAGCTGTTGTTTACCACTGCGCAGGAGTAGAGCGTGATCGTGTGAGCGGAGGAAAGGTACCCACTCACGTGGAGGTTCAAACATTCCAGTCTCACTCGGGAGGCTTAAGGATGGGTACTGTCAATATCACTGGCAAGGGAGGACCATTAGGAAAGTGATCAATGACAGTAAGTTCTGACCCCACAGATAATCGTTATGGAAGCCAGACCCTGGCAGGCTCCCTGGAGTGAAGTGCAAGGTCATGAGATCCCCATAGGCTCAGGGACAGAAGGTTCCTTTTTTATGTTCTAAGCCTGATTAACCTGGGCTGTGGTTTGACGGTAAAAGAAGGTTTACTTTCTGACGACGGGCAAGAGCGCACACATCAGCCACGAAGTTCGTAACCATTTTGCTTTGCCTGGGGCCTGTTCACATTTTGCCTTTTGGAGCATAATGGACCAGTGCATTCTTAGACAAGGGAAAAGGAAAGGTCTCGTGTCCAACCCAGGGGGAGCTGGAGACCCACTCTGAAAGCCTTTTGGCCAGAAATGGGGCCTGAGGAGCTCTCTGTATGTGTGACTCTTTCATTTTTCCCTGTAGAAAATCTGAGCCAGGGTCACCTGGATGGCTCAGTGGGTTAAAGCCTCTGCCTTCGGCTCAGGTCATGATCTCAGGGTCCTGGGATGGAGCCCCGCATCGGGCTCTCTGCTCAGTGGGGAGCCTGCTTCCCTCTCTCTCTGCCTGCCTCTCTGCGTACTTGTGACCTCTGTCTGTCAAATAAACAACAACAACAAAAAAATCTTTAAAAACAAAACAAAACAGAAGAGTATTTTTAAAAAAAAGAAAGAAAGAAAATCTGAGCCACCGGGGAGGACAAGACAGCTGATTGGAGCCCCAGGACAAGGCAGGAGTGGAAAGGCTTCCTTGTCCTGGGCCAGACCTGTGGCGGTTTAGCTCCTGGGTATAAACAGGTACTTGGAGAAAAATAGGTCCTGGAAATTCTTCCTTGCAAGCTTTTATTCGTGGAAATCAGACCTGCCCATGGACTGTGGCTCCTGACTGTGCTCTGAGGCCGTGAGCTCGTTGCTTTCTCTGGGTATCATCCCCACTGCCAAGCTTCTCCTGCGCTTGGCCCCATGAGGAGGTCCCATGTGAAGAGCCAGTCCTTCCTGTCCCCTCCCTCTGACCATTAATGAACCACTCTCTCTCTCTCTCTTCCTTCTCAACGATTGGGCCGTTGGAATCAAAGCGGCCCTCCGGTGACTCAGGCGTTTCCCATTGCCTATTCTAGCATCCTCTACTCTTAGCACTGAGAGTTTTTCACGTCCTATTTGGAACTGATAGGAAACCCTTTCATTGTTTCAGTACATGGATATTAGCACTGATGAAGGAAGCGTTCCATCAGATAATCGGCCGTTGCTGCGAGCTGGTTTCCAGAGTCAGCGTGCCCAGAATCAGCATGTCCCCACCTCCCAGTGACCCCCAGACTTGCAGCCCCTGGGGCACCCTCAGTCAGGATGGGCAGGGGATCTGCCAGCTGCAGGACACAGGAGTCCGGGACTGAGCCTGGCCCCAGTTCCCACCGCCTCAACCCCCACCAGCAGTTGAAATGGTGCCTTCTCGTCTCCTGGAGAGAGAGAGAGAGATGACAACATCAGGGATAGGGAACTGCCCTTTCTTGAGTGCCCACAGTGGGCTGAGACTCTGCTCGGCCACCTGGAGACACCTCCTCCTGCATCCCTCCCAAGTGCTGGTTTCTAGCTGTGCTCCTTGAAGCCCTATGGTCCTGGACATCTTCCTGGAGACCTCTGAGCAGCTTCCCAATTAGATATTTGCGGATGATTTGAATAAAGCCTGGCTCTCTCATTGGACTGTCAGCCCTGCCCCTAGTCAAGGGCCCAAACTAGTAGGTGCTCAATAAAATCTCTGGAATGAGTGAATGGTTGTTACCCTTCTCTCCCTAGTTGGAGATGAGGATCTCAGGCTCAGAGAGGACAAATGATTTTCTTAAAACACACAGCAGGATTTGCACAGTGGGGGTGAGTGGTGCTTCTCTTCCTGGGAGAGGCTGCTCTTGAGAGTAAGACTCAGGCAGAGCCAATTCTGGGAATTGGGCTGAGGGTGAGGGAGAAAGAGGAGAGGGGTTTCCCATAGCCCTGCTCTGATTTCTACAAGGGAATTTCCCCTTGATGACTTCTGTCCCTTTTTTCAGAGCTAAAGTGACAACCCACGTCCATGTCCCTGGTTAAAGGTGCTCCCTCCTCCAGGAAACACATGTGCATTTTGGAATGAGCCATCTGTAAGGGAGCTGCTCCAGAGGAAAAGGCTGAACCGCTTGGCTATTCTCAGCTCTCACCTCCCTGCTGGTGCCAACTGGGTCGGCTTCTCCTGGTTCTTGAATTCTAACTGCTCTGACAATTTATTGAGCATCCCTCAAGCACCTGGTACCCTGTGGACGTTATCACCAGTCCTCAGACTGAGCGCTCCACGACAAGCATTTCTGGCTCAGAGAGGGTATGCTGAGACCCAGAAGGCCAGGTGGCCTGCTCAAAGTCACATGGACTTGGCGACTGCAAACCTGGGTTCTTCTAGGCCTCTCTGCCCCCACCCCTCGACCTGACACCCCACTAGTCTGAGCATTCAGAGGCAATCGGGGAGCTGGTGGAAAACACAGATTCCAGGCCTTCCCCATGGAGAGTCAGATCCAGCAGGCCCCGGGCAGGGCCCAGGAGTCTTCACTGAGATGGTGGTCTGGGTGATTGTCATGCACAGGCATGTCTGTAAATGGCTGGTAGATGATTCCTGGTCTAGGCACAGAGAGCTACCTTTCTCGTGTGGTCTGGCTAGGAGACAGACAGTGGTGGGCAAGCAATCTACTTTCCAGGCCCCCAAATCCTCCCCGGAGGGATGAGCCCTAGGGCCCAGATTATTTTCCCAGAGATAACCCCAGAAATCTCATGTGTGGCCATCTTTTAACAGCCACAGAAAAAAAATCTCACCCCTTCCCAGTGTTGACTTCAGCTTTATTTTGTTTACTCTTAATGTGCTGAAATACACCCAACGTAGAATTTGCCGTCTTAACCATTTTGAAGAGCGAAATTCAGTGGCATTAAGTACATTTGCATCAGTGGGTGGCCATCCCCACCATCTATCTCCAGAACCTTTTCATCTTCCCAGCCTGAGATTCTGTCCCCTTAAACACGAATCCTCCACCCACCTCCCCAGCCCCTGGCAGCCACCATCCTACTTCTGGTCCCTGTGCACTTGGCTCCTCTAGGGACCTTGTGTAAGTGGATCATGCAGGATTTGTCCTTTTGTGTCCGGCTTCTTTCACTGGGCATAACGCCTCCACGGTTCCCCCATGTTGTAGCATGTATCAGAATTTCCTTCCTTTTTTTTTTTTTTTTTTTTTTTTTAAAGATTTTATTTATTTATTTGACAGAGAGAGATCACAGAGAGGCAGGCAGAGAGAGAGAGAGAGAGAGAGAGGGAAGCAGGCTCCCCGCCGAGCAGAGAGCCCGACGCGGGACTCGATCCCAGGACCCTGAGATCATGACCTGAGCCGAAGGCAGCGGCTTAACCCACTGAGCCACCCAGGCGCCCCTTCCTTCCTTTTTTAAGGCTCAATAGTACTCCCTGCTGTGGCCAGACCACACCTCCCCCATTCATCCACTGATGGACACTGGGGTGGCTCCCACCTCTCGGCTACAGTGACTTTAGCTTTATTGTAACACTGTCACATTGTGCACATCCAAAACTAAACCCCGGCCCTGTGTCCTGCTACCACAATTAAACAGAACAGACAGATGCATTTAAATACAGTCAACATGACAAGACTAATGAAAATCAAATGGACAGCATTGCCTCCCAGCTCTGGGTGGTGGTGTCTCGCGGCGACCTGGTTGGGACAGGAAGAGGGTGTTGTCTGCCTCTGTGCAGACTCCGTGGAATCTGGCACGTTCTTTGGCCACTTGTGATGACGCAGTTTTCCTACGCTTTTCTCCCCGGAACGACCGCAAAGCCTTCATTTTTTTATGACATGCACAAATGTTGCTTGCCCCTCTCTGGTCATGGATGCTTCCTTTATGTCTTGGGCCCGCCTTCATTCTTAGTATCCTATGGCTATGGAGTTGTGCCCAATGGCTATCGGGAGCCAATTGCTGGTGAAATTTCGTGGCTGCCCTCAGTTAGAGGGCGGCCATACACATGATTATGGGAATGACATCTTGAAGCTAAAAGCTCGTGGTGTGCTAGTGAGCCTGGAGACTGCCGCTGGCCCTAGTTTGAGAAACACTTGGCTAAGCTCCTGTTCAGGCTGCTTCTGCCTGCCTGCGATGTCAGCTGTTGCCTGAAGTAAACTCCTAGTCTCTCAGGCTACCAGCAGGCTTCCAGGCTGTCCTCACTGACCGAAGAGTGCCTCTTGTCCTGTTTTAAAGTCCTGGGTCCCTTTGCGACCTCTGTTTCAGTTCTGGCTTCCCCACTTGTTGTTTTCAGCTCATTGCTGGGCAGGGTTTGAGATCAGAGAAACCTACCTCCTCTGATGATGGGCTCTGCCCAGTGCCAGGGACATGTGGGGCCTCTCTTGGCCCTGTTTCTTCTTTTCTCCTCCCAGCATGGGCTCTGTAGAACTTGAGTGATTTCTCACAGTCCGAGGGAGCATTTATTGAACACCTACTATGTGCCACACATTGCTTCCTTGAAGCCTTCCTGCCTGTCAGGAAGGACTATGCTGTCCCTGCTTTCCACTTGGGGACCCTCTGAGACATCACTTTGCCCAGAGCCGCACATGGTGTAAGGAGAAAGCTAAGGCCTGGCCGAATCCTCCGGGTTCCACACCGTCTCCACCACCAGGGGCCATTCTTGGGGTAGAATTCTTGGGCTGTCACTGTAGGAAGTGAACTGGCACCATCGGTAGGAGGTGAATTTGGCACAATCAGTAGGAGGTGAACCGGCACCGTCAGTAGGAGATGAACTTGGCACTGTCAGTAGGAGGTGAACTTGGGATGGTCAGTAGAAGGTGAACTGGGCACCGTCAGTAGAAGGTGAACTTGGCACGGTCAGTAGGAGGTGAACTTGGCACGGTCAGTAGGAGGTGAACTTGGGATGGTGAGTAGGAGATGAACTTGGCACCATCAGTAGGAGATGAACTTGGCACGGTCGGTAGGAGAGGAACTTGGCACGGTCAGTAGGAGGTGAACTGACTTTGAAGCCTGTTCCCAGGCCTTGCCCACCCAGCGTGGAAAGTTGGCTGCATGCTTCCAGGCCTGTGCTTCCTCAAGCAGCTGGCGTGGAAGAGGAACAAACATCTTTTTCCCCCCCGACGTCAGTTTTTCCCTGCCCCAAAGAATGATTGCTGCTGTAGCAAAACTTACTCAGTTCTCTTTCACTGTAGCTGCCTGGTGGGCCCACTGGGGGGTGATGGGCAAGCCCGGCTCTGAGGGGCTCCTTGGGGCACCCACGGCCGTCTGTCTGTAACATTGTTTATGTGGGAAAGCGGTTCCACCATCCAAACAACTGCCTTACGAAAGAATTTTAGGAACACAATTAGTTCATAAATTGGGAACTTCCTGTCTTTGTTGGAGTGGGGGGATGGGCAGGGTAGTGAGTTTCAAACACTAAATGAGATAATACATCAAAAACCCCACAGCCTGGGGGCGGCTGGATGGCTCAGTCGGTTAAGTGTCAGCCTTTGGCTCAGGTCATGATCCTGGGGTCCTGGAATGGAGCCCCGCATTGGGCTCCCTGCTCAGCGGGGAGTCTGCTCCTCCCTCTCCCTCGGCCCCCGCTCGTGCTCACTCTCTCAAATAAACAAATAAAATCCTTAGAAAAAAACACCCCACAGCAAGATGCATTGTACCTACTCAAATAACAAGTCGCCGTCATGTTTTTATTGTTGTTATCATTATTTCACGTAAAAGAAAATCTGTGTGGCTCAGGGTGGCCGAACTGGGAACAGCAAGCAGCAGGAGGCTTACTTCTCCTCAACTAAAGGCTTCCAGATGCATTAAGGCTATTCAAAAATGGAGCAGGCTGGCAGGTAGTTCCCCGTCACAGAGCAGAGATGAGGCACTGGGATGGGACTGTACCTGGACAGAGCCTTGGAGGTTCTATCCACATGTCAGATTCTAGCTTCTCTCCCTCCCTTGGCCAACCCATGGCTTGAGTCATGCTGATTCTCCAGCACACCAGCACACATCTCTGTTGTGTCCTGCAAAACACTCTGTGGCACCGTCAGTGGGCTCGTCCAGGCATTGGAGCAAGGACTTTGGAGCCTGCAGGTTCTGAGTTTGAATCCTGACTCGGCCACTGCTCGTGAGTTTTCTGCTTTCTGTGCCCATCGGTGGAACTAACAGTAGGAATCAGCCCCGCTTGTTGAGAGGATTAAACGAGAAAATATACGTAAAGAGTCCTTTGGGACGAGACTCCAGTGGCATCCCTTGCCGGCTGGGAAAGAAAGTCACTGAGTCTCTCTGAGGGTTAGTATCTTCAACTCTGCAATGGAGCCATGACACCCGCTTAGCACAAGGTCATGGTCCTAGTGACATTGGCAGTCACCGAGAAATGCCTGGCCTGGGCTAGACCCCTGAGAGATGATTATCTCAGGCTTAGCCACAACCTTCCCATGGGCCATTAAACCTTTCTCAATTTTCCTTTTCTGCTACCACAGCCAACATTAACTGAGCCTTTGCTATGAGCCAGGCACGGTTCTAGGTGATATCCATAGAATTCCTTGTTATTCTCACAGCGTGGATGGACAGTGTATGGTCTCTAAGGTACAAGAGAAGGAAAGGGAGCGTCGGGGGAGGTGAAGTGGCTTTCCCAGAGTCATACACCTAGTTAAATGGCAGAGCCAGGGTCTGTATCTGGGTCTGTCTGGCTGCAAAGGTCTCGCTCAAGAGCGAATCAATCTGTAGGCTTGCAAGTTGCTTGGCTGGCCAGGTGCCCGATGTCCAGCTGCATCCCCTTTGCAGCGCTGGCAGGCGGCACCAGGATGCTGGACCACAGGCAGGCTGCACATGTAACACACTCATCAGCTCCAGAAGAGTCTGAAACCTCCCCTCTCCTCCCACCAGCCCAGTGCTCCAAACCTCTGCAGACCCTACTGAAAGTGCCTCCAGGAAGTCAGTTCCCAGCCCCAGCACCCTCGGCTCAGGGTCCCAGAGCCCCTGGACTGGTACAAAGTGAGCAAGAGGCAACGTGGAGAGCGGCAAGAAGGGGCAAGGCGACAGTTCTACCCTGGCTCTGTGTCCAATGGCTGTGACTTTGGGCAAGCCGGTAAAGTCTCTGAATTTCCCCTTCCTCTTTTTTTTTAGCATGAAAGGTCACTGGAGATTTCCCAATAGTGATTCCAACACAAAATTTCTCTGATTGTTAGGACAAGAACTAGAAATAGTATTTACATCAGTGGGAAAGTGGGTTAGGACAATACAGTCAAGAAGAGGGACCTTGAATGAGGCTGAATGTAAGGAAATGGCTCAAATATTGACCAAGATTTCTCCTGAGCTCTTACAGTTTCAGTTACAAAGAAACTGTTCCCTCCCTAAGGGGTGAAGATAGTGGGCAAATGGACTGAGCTGGGGCTTAGGGTGTAAGGAAGAGAAGGTGCCAGCCGGGGCCGAGGGTGGGGTTCCTGAGTCTGTCTTTGTCAGCAGATCTGCAGAATCCATCTTCTGTATCTTTCTTTCCCTGTCATTGAGGCAGAGGTTTGGCTCTCAAACCTCCTGTAGTGACACTGTCCTTCCCAGTGACCTGCGTTGAGAATTTTGTTTCCATTTTAGCTACCTTGCCTATGATGAAGACATGCTGTCACCAAGTGGCAGTGCTATTTCCATCTTGCCTACACGCTCAGGGGGTTTAATGGTAGCTGTGGTTTGTTAGAATGGAAGATGACACTGGCTTAAAATATGTGTGTGTGTGTGTGTGTGTGTGTGTGTGTAAACGGAACCATGCATTAGCATTTTGATAGTTGCTAGTTCTGTTCTAGATGCCATTAAGAGCCCTTAAGAGCAAATGCCCTTCCCGCAAATTCTCATCAGTGGTGCTATTACATCATGCAAGAGATCTCTTTGGGAATTAGGATAGGGTACATCTATGGAATAGAAAGTCATGGCTTGGGGCACCTGGGTGGCTCAGTGGGTTAAAGCCTCTGCCTTCGGATCAGGTCATGATCCCAGGGCCCTGGGATCGAGCCCCGCATCGGGCTCTCTGCTCAGCAGAGAGCCTGCTTCCCCCTCTCTCTCTGCCTACTTGTGATCACTCCCTCTCTGTCGAATAAATAAATACAATCTTAAAAAAAAGAAAGAGAAAGTCATGGCTTTTTCCTTTGAAGGAGGAAAGAGTTCTGATTTTTGTGAAGATGACTAACTGATCAGTCCCTACCTTTTCACAGAAGACAATTAGAAAAACTGGACCACCCAAAACAGAACAGAATGCCTGTTTGAAAGCATCAGAGAGCTACCAGCACTGTGAAGCATTGCTGCACCAACACCCAATATAAAGTAAAAAATCGGAAAGGTGAGTTCAGCATTTGGGACCACTTTTCCATGAGGGTGTTTGCCAATTTCAGAAGAGGTAGCTAAGACCTGAGCCATTGTTCTAGACAGTTGGTGCGGCTAGGAAGAGAAAAGCTGGTGAGAGCTGATCTACTGCTTGGGCTCTAAGTCAGGATCCTGAAGCAGATCCTGATCCAGACCCTGGGAGTAAGGAATAAACGGAGGTGGGCTTAGACTATTCCTGGCAGGAACTGCTGCTCAGTGCCAAAGGATCTCAAACCCTAAAACTGGACTTAGGATTTAGCGCCTAAGGAACTAGCAGTGCCTTTCTGGGGATGTTTAACCCCTTTCATGCCTTTTGGGAGAAAGGTTTCAATATCTTCCTGGAGGAACACAATAACATTCTAGACCCCAAATTATTTCTACAAACAATGTTGAAGATTTAAGTATCCAGGGGCACTTGGGTGGCACAGTTGGTTAAGCGTCTGACTCTTGGTTTTGGCTCAGGTAGTGATCCCAGGGTCTTGAGATCAAGCCCCACGTGGGGTTCCATACTCAGCTCAGAGTCTGCTTGAGACTCTCTCTTTCCCTCTGCCTCTGCCTTTCCCCACTGCACGCTCCCTCTCTCTCAAATAAATAAATAAACATTTAAAAAAAGATTTTATTTTATAATTTATTTGACACAGAGAGGGAGAGAGTGAGCCAGAGAACAAGCAGGGGGAGCAGCAGAGGGAGAGGGAGAAGTAGGCTTCCTGCTGAGCCGCGATCCAGATGTGGGGCTCGAACCCACGACCCTGGGATCATGACCTGAGCTGAAGGCGGATGTTTAACCGACTGAGCCACCCAAGTGCCCCTAAAGAAAAAAAGATTTTAATATCAAGTACGTAGTAAAAGTAGCTAGGCATAGGCACAGAGGAGACCATATGATTGAAAACCAAAAGAAGCAATAAACGATGGAAAACAGATGAGGAGAAATGGACAAGTCCACAATTTCAGTGTAAGATGTTAATACCACTCTGACCTCTCCCAGTAACTTATAGAATAAGCAGGGGAAAAAATCAGTAAGGATATAGAAGATTCAAATAACATGGTCAGCAAATTTGACCTCCTGGACATATACAGTACATTGAACACAATTACTTTAGAATAGACATTATTTTCCAGCACACATTGGAGATTTACCAAAAATGTACTTTACTGGAAAGCAAATCTCAAAAAGCCTCAAAGAACTGAAATAAAATAGACTATGTCCTCTGACCACAAGATAATTAAGTTAGAAATAAAGATTATCTTTAAAAATATCTTAAAAAGTTATAAAAAAAAATCCTCACATGTTTGGAAATAAAACAATACTCAAAAACCACAAAAACCCTAAGGGCCAGAAGAAAAAAAAACCAGGATGGCAATTAAAAATATGTTTTGAATGAATGATGATTAAAATATCACATGTTAAAATGTGTGGAATGCAGTTAAAGCCATGCTTGGAGGGAAAATTGTAGCCTTAACACATATACTAAGAAAGAGGAAAAGTTGAAAATAAATGAGCTAGACAGTTGATTCTCTTTCGCTGTCTAGTTAATAGGTTGCACGGGGAGAACTTGACTTTACAAACAGAGTATGAAGTCATATTATTTTTGCCTCTTGTCTGGATGCGATTTAACATTTTTGTGTGGCAAAATGTTATACACATCCAGGGCGCCTGGCTGGCTCAGTCGGTGGAGCGTGTGACTCTTGATCTCAGGGTCATGGGTTCTAGCCCCATGTTAGGGGAAGAGATCACTAAAAAAAGAAAAAAAAATGTTATACCCATCACTGCAGAGGTCCTTATCTAATTTGGCATGTCAAAAGCATTTAATATGGTGGACACTCTTTCATTCTTGTAATTCTTCCTTGTAACTCTTTCTTCACTTGGTGCTGAGGCAGTGGTGAACCCGAGCCAGCTCCTATCAGCTTGCAAGAGTTGATTGTGGGCTAGCAATCTGTTGAGTGACATCTCATTGGTAGCTTGAAATGGGCCGTGGTGGGAGAGTTTACACCATGGAAATTGGAAAACACTATAGATCATAGTGGATCTATCGATCGGTCAATCTATTGATCTATCTGTCAATCCCCACTGTTTATTTTCAGCAAGCGAGAAACTGCTTGCTCCTATAGCCAAAAGGAGCTTAAGGAGAGGGTTAAATGCCACAGGCACCCTGGTAAAACTTAGGTAAAACTAAGGACATCCGAATAAAGTATGGATTTGAGTTAATAATAATGTTAATAATTAATTAGTTAATAATTATTAATTAAAATGATAATGTCAGTGTTGTTCATTAATTGTAACAAAGGTACCACACTCATGGAAAATACTACTAACAAGGGGAATTGGGTGGGGAAGTATGGGATCTCTCCGTGTAAGCGTTGCAATTTTATTGGAAGATGTTAGTGATTTGGGGGAGGAAGACCCCAGGGGTAAAGGGTCATTCTCATCATGTCAGATCATGGGAGTGTGCTGTCAACATGGTCTGTCACTGTGGGTGTTGACCTTGAGCCCCTGGTCATGCTTGTCGGGTGTCTCCACTGTGAAGTCGCTCTTTCTTCACTTTTTTGATACTCCTTCATTTTTGAGTCTTGGGAATTTCCCTTCTTCCTTCCTCTCTCCTCCTCTCCCTCCCTCCATTCTTTCCTTTCTTCCTACAAGATCTGCAGTGCATTGAAAGGAATGTTTATTATACTTTAACCAATTCTAGGAAATACTAAGCTCCTCATAATTGTATGACTTGGGCAGGCTACTTAACCTTTCTGTGCCTCAGTTTTCTCATCTGAAAAATGAAAGACTCATATTCCCACCACAGAAGATCACTATGAACAAACATACAAAATGTTTAGAATAGTGTCTAGATATAGTAAGCGCGACGTGCCAGCTATTATTAGAATGATGACTGCCTATTGCCCACTGTCATTTTGCTGGAAGTGGAATTCCCATGTCCTCTTTCATTTTTTAAGTAAACACGGGGCTTAAATTCACGACCCTGAGATCAGGAGTCGCACACTCCACTGAATGAGACCCCCGGGCACCTCTTCCTACTGTGCACTTTTTTTTTTTTTTTTTGAGAGAGAGGGAGAGAGCATAAGCACGTGAGTGAGTGGGAGAGGGGCAGAGGGAGAGGAAGAGAGAATCTCAAGCAGGCTTCAGGCTGAATGTGGAGCCTCATGCGGGGCTGGATCTCATGACCCTGAGATAATGACCTGAGCTGAAATCAAGAGTTAGATGCTTGACCAACTAAGCCACCCAGATGCCCCATGCTCTACTGATTAAAAAAATATTTCTGAAAGAATGATGGCGTTCTGGGACTGTGCGGCTGGGCCGAGAGTCTTGGGGCAATGGCAGAACAGCCGCAGCTCATGCAGACAGCCGTGTCCAGGGCAGAATGGCCAACACCTGTCCAGGAAGTATCAGGAAGCCACGAGAAAGAGAGAGGGATGGACAGGCAGAGCAGATGGTCGGAGAAGCAGCTTGTTATTCAGTTGGTACAGCCAGGCTGGGTGCTCAAGGCAGGATTCCACGCTGGGAAAGGGCTGGTGAGAGCCAGTGTGTCTCCTGGACACAAGGTTAGACTTCCTTTCCATGTCAGAGATCAAGGCAGATGGAATGTTCTAGAAGCCTGAGACCCAACTAACTGGCTCCCACACTGGGCAGGAAGCGGCCTTGTATCCCTCACCAGAACTACCTTGAGCTGGAAAGAAGCTCCTGGTATTATTCCAGGCTGAACTCTCGCTGGTTGCAGGACCAACCATGGCTGTCAGTCGGTGGCTGGAGGCTCCCTTGAGCGGGGCCAGGTGGGGCAGGGCCCAGGCTGCCCCACAGCAACAATGTCTGGCAGCCGGTATGCTGGAACCCATCGTGGCAGACACCAGTGGTCAGCTGCCCAACATCCATCCCCACCCCCTGCCAGTAACAGAGTAGCGGATAGTCAGCTGGGGTCGCTTTGAAGAGGGCTTTTCTTTCCTGATGAAAAGAGGTGGCCTCAGCTCTAACCCGTCCTTGTTCTTCCCTTCTCCCTCTCCGTCCTCGTTCTTCCCTCTTCCGTTGTCTTGAATGTGGATCTAATGGCTGGAATGACAGCATCCATCTTGAGACCATAAGGAAAGAGATTCACAGAGATTTCAGCCCAGGCGTCCTCCAGACACTGGACAGCATTTGGATTTCCCCTTATGTGAGATAAATACATCCTTATTTAAGTCACTGAAGCACCCACTGTGTGTGTGTGTGTGTGTGTGTGTGTGTGTGTGACTGAACATAATCTTAGTTATCCCCCAGTCTATCCTCAATTTAGCCACCCCTAATGATTTTCCTAAAACATGGGCATCACTGTGTCCCTCTTCTTGGGAGATACCATCCTGCTCTATCAGACTGACCAGAATGAAGAAGACTGAGAGTACTCCAGGCTTGTAGAAGGCGCAGGAAAACAAGGCCGAGCACCCACTGCTGACGGTACTGTGCGTTGGTCCAACACTTTGGGAGAATAATCGGCAATAGCTTTCCAGATTAAAGAGGCTCACGACCGACTCGTGGGCAGTTGCGTGGACTCAAGAGAGCACGGCTCCTACACCCCGCGACCCCGACCCAGGACACACCTCATACTGGCTGGCAACGCGGGGCCTGGCAGAGCCGTGGGGCCCGTCCCAGCTGAGGCCAGCATTGTTGTGACCGGCGGCCGTGGGTTTCCACCCAGCTGGACGGGCCTGCAGCTGGGCCCTGCCTGACGGTAATGAAGAACATGGCGACCTCACTGGCCCGCCACAGCCCAGCGGCAGGAAACATTCCAGGAGCACCTGTTTCCTGAGGACCCTGTCAGGGGCTCCCGGGCACCATCTGGGCGCTGCCCCACATGTTGTTTGCATTAGGAGTTTAGAAAAACAATTCAGCTTTGACTAATCGCTCTTTAATTTTTTCAGGCACATCCAAAGCCTCACCCCTGCCCTACTCCCTCTTTCCAGCTCCTCTCAGGAGCTCCCCAGGCTGCCGCGCACGCGAGCACAGTGCACTCACAACATCCTCCCTCACACCCCACGCGCTCACACACCCCCCCATCTACGCACACCCACGCATGCGCCATCCATACCTCCACTCAAACACACACACACACACACATCACACTCCACCTGCCACACACTTCTACCCACAACCCGCTCAAACACACACATACTCACACATATACGCACATGCACACAATACACTCATATGTGTACTCACACACACACACACACACCCGCCTTACACAGTTCTGAAGAATAACCTTCTCTCTCTGTAAAATGGGGCTTCATTCCTCTGAGGGTGGCAGAGGGAAGGCATGAGACCTCAGGGGCCCTAAGAACTTGGGGGTGCAAAGCGGCGCTTATGAGCGTGGACCAGGAGTAGGATGCCAAGGTTGAATTCTAATTCTGCAACTTCCCGCCTCTGGGCATCCTGTCCACCTGTCTGTGGTGTAGTCTCCTCCATCATCAGAGTGGGAAGCTGCTGCCGTTGGTGGTGCCTCTGTACAGGCGACAAGCTTAGAACAGTGCCTGGCTTTCCGTTTGTTCTAAAAAATTCCACAAATCAAAGTTAACACCGAAACTCAGTACTGAACATAACAGGCTTTTCCTCTGAATGTTTCTGATGGCATGATTCTGAATCAGTTCCCCAAAGCTGAGTGTTCCTTCTCGCCTGGATGCCCCTGCTTTACTACATCTACAGGGGAGCCGGTGGCCTTCTGTAAAGCAGAGGACGCCAAAGCACAGAGAGGTTAAGTTGCTTTCCTGACGTCACACAGCCTGGAGCCGTTCTGCAGAGTTTCCACTGTGAACCATACAGGGAATGCTTCCAGGGCAGGTTGCGCTGTGGGGGAGAGGGGCAGGGCAGGAAGAGGGGGAGGCTTGGTGAGGGAGGGGGGAAGCGGGACGGGTGGACTCGGTTGTAGACAGTGGGCACGGCTGCAGGAAACTGGGGTGGCCTCAACGAAGGCCCCCAGCTGGAGTTAACACAGCCTGTCCGGCTGGACCGGGCCCAGTTTCCAGGCGGCTCCAGGGCGGGAGGCCCGGGGGGGCTGTGGCGCCGGTGGGGTGGAGGGTGCCCGGAGAAGGGCTGGCAGGACCGCGGGGCAGTGCCCAGCCCCGTACCCAGCTGAGGGCTTCCTGAGGCCTCATTCTGGCCTGCCACCCAGGCCACGGCCCAGGCCTGATGGCCCTAGCAGGGCTGCCATCTAGAACAAAGCGTCCTGCAGGAATTCCGGCCCGGGTAATGCGATGCATTGTGGGGCCGGTCCCTGGGCTGGGTCACCCCACCCCCACCACCCCCAACCCACTGTCTGCTCACGGTCTGGGGTCTTGGAAGTCACCAGCAGCACTTAAGATGGCAAGGACCCCCTTGCTTGGCCCGCCCCTGAATTCCACAGCTGCTTTGATACTCACCTCACCTCTCCCCTTCCTGTCCTCAAAAGTGTTTGCCTCGGGACCAGTGAGCTGGGCGGGAGGGGGCGCTTCCTGGCGGGCCGGACTGCTGGGCTGAGCCGAGACTCCCAGACTGTTACAGCAGCGAAGATTTCCTTCCTGAAAAACACACCAGCCTCTGCTCTCTGTCCCTCTGGGTTTCTCTCCAGAAAGCCTGGGCAACCTCTATTCCTCGGCTCCCGGCTGGACTGTAAGGAGCCCCTTCTTCCAGGGGCCCCCACAGCAGGCAGGTGCCCTGATTGCACATAGCCCGCCAAGGTGAACTCAGAGCCCAGATCAAGTTTCTTAAGCCTCTGTGCCCAGGTTTTCTCATGTGTATATGGGCATCTCTTTCCCTCACCCCCTTACCCAGTGTGCCTGCAAACCCTGCCCACTCTGCCTTCAATGTGCATGGAATCTGGCCTCTTTGCCCAATCGCCTGCTGCCACTCAGTCCCAGGCCTCCCTGGGCTCCCCACCTCCTGCCTGGGTCATTTGTGTTCCAAACACAACCTCTTCTCCCCAGGGCAGGTGACAGGATCCCACTTTAATCAGTTCCCCCTTTGCTCAAAACTCTCCCCAGGCTCCTGCATCATCCAGAGGGAAAGTCCTCCCCTCCTTTCTCCTTTCCTCCTTTCCTACCATTTGCCCCCATTCCCCACCCCCCACACAGGGGCTTCCTCCTTCTCCTCATACACACAGGCCCAGGCCTGCCCCAGGGCCCTTGCAATGGCTGTTCCTTCTTCCTGGAAGGTGCTCCCCTCAGATACCACCAAGGTTCACTTCCTCACATCCTGTGAGTTCTCCTCAAATGTCACCTTCTTTGTTTAAACCCTCCCCTGCTCCCCTTCCTGCTTCGGTGTCTCCCAGGCATTTCCAGCCTTCAAGAACTTTGCTGATGGAGCACCTTCTTGCTGGAAGGTCAGCATGGAAGGTTGAAGGTGGGGAGGCTTCCTGCTTTGTTCGCAACCTGCGGTGTCCCTGACGCTTGGGACAGAGGCAATGTTCTTAGAAGGTACCTGAAAAAGAACTGTTGCCTGAGGAAATTAAGAGCCCCTGCCTTAAGGGGTCAGGAGCACTGACGAAGGTAATATATGTGAAGTGCTCAGCGGGTTCAGAGGCGGAGCCAGTGCTTAGTGGATAAGAATGGTGATGATGGTGAAGACTAGTAGTAGTATTAGAGTTTTGGTGTCTCTTGTTGGAAGTCCTTGGTGGACCAGCATCCATTCCCTCTTCTTTCGATAACTCACCCCCAACCCTGGGAACAAAACCTCCCCTCCCCCACTGTGGGCCCAGTGATTGCCTGGGGCTGGCCCTGGCTGGCTCTGGGGGTGGACCACCCCAGCCGCAGCTAGCCAGTGCCCTGCATTCCCCTGCCCACCGCAATAGGCTCAGAGACGATCCTGATCCAAGTCAACCGGAGGCATTCCTGTTTCTGACGGCCTCCAGGCTGAGCAGATAGACGCGAGGGCTGGAACTATGGCAGCCATCTCTCCACCAGGAGGAGAGTGAAGCCACGACGAGAGCAGGTGAGCTAAGCTGAAAAATCTGGGAACCGTGATGGTGTTTAGAACCCTTAATTTGGGCTTAATCCATGTCTGGGTTTTTCAGCTACTTATGTCAGTAATGCTCATTTTAGTTGGGCTGGTTGAGGTCAGGTCATCACCTGCCACCAGAAAAGTCCTGCTTCATCTGGCATCTGACCTGGAATCCTCTGGAAGATTTCTCCCTTCACCCCCATCCTTCCCTTCTCTTCCTTCCATCTGACAGGGATTTTAGCCCCACTCTGTTTGGTGTTTGGTAGCCAGTGATTTCTCTCTTTATTGGATTCTGGTCCCCTCCCCAGCTACACATCTTTCCTACTATTTGTCTGGTTTCTGGGGACCCTCTAACACATGGCTCACTCATTTGCCAAATTAATGGCATTAATGCTTGAACAGGAAGGATGGAACATTCTGGTTAATCAAAGGTTCTGGTTGACTGAGAGTTTTTACTCCCTTTCCAACCTTCCTCTGGGACCCCGTCTCCTCTCTTCTTTTCTTGCTTATGTATCATAACCATCCTGCCTCTGGACATGTCCCGTCCCTTCCTCTTTTTTTTTTTTAAGATTTTATTTATTTATTTGAAAGAGAGAGAGCATGCACACAGGCGGGGAGAGGGGCAGAGGAAAGGGAGAAGCAGACTTTCCATTGAGCAAGGAGCCTGATGCGGAACTCGATGCCAGGACCCTGGGATTGTGATCTGAGCAGAAGGCAGACGCTTAACTGACTGAGCCACCCAGGCATCCGACGTCACGTCCCTTCCTGAGCTGAGTACTTTGCACTGGCTATTCCCTTTGCTTGGATGGTCCTTCCTTCAGAGCCTCCCATGGCTGTCTTCTCACCCTTCAGTTATCAAACCAACTGTCCCCTCCTCTGAGAGGCCTCTCTTGACCAATCTATTGGTCTATTGACTATTTTATTCCAAAGCTACCCTCTTTTCGGTAGCACTTGTCACTTTTGGAAATAATTTAATCCACTTGTTGATCTGTGTCCCTTGCTGGAAGATAAGCTACATGAGCTTGGGGGTCAGAGCTGTCTTACCTGGCACCCCCAAGGCCCTGCTCTCCCCATGGCACCACACTGCTTTTTTGCTTCCTAAGAGTCATGGAACCTCATTGGTCCAAGGAGAGTCCTTCATGCCCACAGTTAGTAAGTCTGGCTTATTTCTTACCCCTACCCTTCCCTTCCGCTCCATCCCACCGTCCCTGCCTAGTTCAGGCTTTTGTCATACCATGTTATAGCTCCCAACTAGGCCCCCTGCCTCTCCACATCCCTTCTCTGCAGCAAGGCTGCCCCACTCCTGCCAGGCACTTCATCTGGACCATTCTTTAGTTCTCTGCCTAGTGTCTCAGTTGTAGATACAAAAGTCACTCCAGGTATTTTAAGCAGGAGACTTAATACAGGGACTTGGGTGCTACTTTGGGGGACCTGGTGGGGCCTCCGGGATGATCTCAGAGAACAAGGCAGAACCTGGCCCCAGCTGGGCCACCCTCAGGGAGCAGGCGATCCGTACCTACCACGGGAACTGCTAGTTCAAGTGCAGAGCCTTTCAACTGGGATCCAGGGATCAGAAGCCACTTCAGCAGCTGCAGCTGCTTGTCGAGCCCCCATGAAGCCGGAGCCTGGACCACCCCTGCTGAGATCCATCATCTTCGCGACCATACTTACCAGCAGAAAACCCCAAAACTTCCAGATCACACACGAGCGCCCCTGATTGGTGGAATCTAACTTGACCCTTGTTGTAAAGGAGTCTGGGAAATGTAGTTCATGTGTGCCCACTTCTGCGTTTACAGTGTTGGCCACAGAGGAGGTGGGCACAGACACTGGGGGCCCACGGCATGGTGTCTGCTGCAATGACCCCTGACCCCAGGGCCTTTGGGTCCGGCTCAGGGAGGCCTTCCCTGCTGCTGTGTCAGGCCAGGCCCCTCTCCTATGCCCTCGTGACAGCTTGCGCTTTTTTTCAGAGTGCACACCGCAGCTCCTACCTATGAGTGTGCACGGTCACCAACGAGGCCTGTCCGTGCATGAGACTGTGTGTCTGTGACGCAGGGGCCCCTCGTGCCCGGGGGAAGGGGCTCCAAGAGGACAGTGTTGCTGAAGGAACGCTGCCGTCCTCCTCCCCACTCCCAGAGCATTTCCTGCCTGGATGACCTTTCCGACAGCTCCCCCAGCCTATTTTGAACCACTTCCTGTCTTTGGGGCATCAGCCCTCTTTCCTGCAGCTCAGAGGGAGGCCCGCTCCTGGAGAGGCAAGGTTAGCTTAAACTCCAAGGTGAAG
Organism: Martes martes; assembly: GCF_963455335.1. Taxonomy (NCBI): domain Eukaryota; kingdom Metazoa; phylum Chordata; class Mammalia; order Carnivora; family Mustelidae; genus Martes; species Martes martes. The sequence continues at coordinate 160,586,106 of NC_137888.1, read as the reverse complement.
ATGTAAGGAGGGGACGCTTGCCAGGCCGCCCGCTGAGGTGGCCTGGGCCTTGAGGCCAGAACGAGGACCCTGACCTGTGTCCTATCATACCCCCTACCCCACCCCGCCCCCGCCTCCACGATGGCTCTGAAGGAGGCTCTGGGCCTGAAGTAGAGAGGTGCCTGCTTCCTTCTGGAGACTTGCTGTTGATGGCAGTGAGACAGGTGGCTTACTTGGAAATTCCTGTCTGGGGGAGCCCTTGCTTCAAGGGGCTCAGACATCACACGTCTGCTTTCTTCTCCATGGGGGCCCCCCTCAGGAACGTGTTCCCTACCATGTAATGACTGGCCCCAGCCAGTCCAGGGCTCTCATCTCCCCAGGTTCAAATCTTTGTCTGGGAGTTGCCCGCCGAAGTTCTATTCTTCGCCCCGGCTGGAGCAGCTTGGCTAACGTTTCCACCCTGAACCAGGTACTATCGGGTGGAGGGGGTGGGGAGCACAGGATCTGGAGGTGGTGGGACCCCTGAGGGCAGACCGGGGCTTGGGAGGCGTTCAGGATATGTTGCATGGACGACTGGATGAAGGATGGATCAGGGGGCCACTTGGCCTCAGATGCTAAGAGGATATGGATTCCAGAGGCTTATATCTGGGGTTCCTTGTGCTTGGGGCTGGCGTATGGGGAGCCAGGCTGGGGTACAAGAGGCCAGAGGGGCTGCTGGGGAGTCGTTTCCTCTCGTGGGCGGAGAGGTCCGTGTTGGGGAACCTGAGCTCTTTCTGCACGTGGTCCTGTAATGACCATCCCTGTGCTTGCTTCCCCTTAGAGGCAAAGTTCTTGTCTGGAGGACACTGGTGAAGTTCATTCCTATATGACCTTGAGTATTGTAGGTATCTGGGATGGGCTGGAGCTGGCCCCCAGTATCTTCTCTCCTCTTTCCACGGTCACAGAAGCACCTGACCACCTTCTGGGATCATCCCCAAATCCCTTTAGCTGGGCGTGGTCACGGGATAGGTTGTGAACCATCTTCTGCCCTACCCCCATCTAGCTGCCTGGAAGGCCGCTGTGGAGATAGGCCGTCTGGGGCCACGCAGGGGCAGTGGAACGATGAGGCAGAGGGAACCTGGGTCTCTGAGCCTGTGGAGCCACCACACTATCTGCCAAGAAAGTTATGCCCAGACTAGCAGAGACAGAATAACGAACTTCTACATTGTTAACACCATTCTTACTTTGGGTTTCTGTCCTATAACCTAACTAATATATCAAGGAGGGACCTCCTGGGTGGATGTCATGGGAGCCACAGAAGTCTGAGAGAGGGACCCCCATGGAACAGCTCCTTCCCTGCCCATCCGCAGGATTCTTTGCCTGGGGATCTTTCCAACCTGACAACACCATCCTCTGACTCCCCACCCCTAACTAATTAAAGCCCCTCTGGCCATCCTCTCTGTCCCCTTTTGCTCCAAGGACCCTCTTGGCCGAAAGGACATGTCTTACAAGGATCCCACCCAGACTGTGGGTGGGTCGGTGGGGCCAGGCTCAGAGGAAGACCCAAGTGCCTCCTGTCACTGCCCCTCCAAGTCTGCCCACCTTCTCCTCTCTGTCCATGGCCACCCCTCCTGGAAGCCCACTGAGGAGGCGCCTACCACCTCTGTCCCTGTTCTGAGCCAGGAACCCTCCTGCCCTCCCTCCCCCACCTGTTCCCTGGCATGTGCCCGGAAGTGCCAAGGATTCCCCATCTCTGAAAGTGCTGTGCAGTGAGGCCTGTGGGCTAGCTTGCCAGGCCCCTCCAGGCTGCCCTTCCAGAAACTCCCAGCCCCTTCCTGCCTGGCTTCCTGCCCAAACCCTTCCTGGAAACTGGGCCCACCCTGCCCCCAGCCCAGGACGCCAATATTTCCATGGGGTAATTCAGCCAGCCCTTCCCCCCACCGCTGGGTCTGGCAGGGCCCCTCCTTTTACTCACAATATTAAAAGTTTGGAAAACAACTTGGGGGATGGGAAGGAGAGTCCATCACCCCCTCCTCCTGAGGTCTCCAGAGAGGACATGAAAGACAGGGGAAGACAATTGGAGAGTTTCTATTTGAATGTCATCTAAAATGAGGACTTACTCAAGCATTACTAATACATGGAATGTGAATAATGTCACAAAATATGAAAATAACATAGATATTAGGATGTTTGCTCAAAAGTGCTCAAAAGATAGGTGCATTGATCCACAGTTTGGTGACCATCAGCCTAAGGCTGTTTCTGCTCAGCCCCACACCCTGAGCCCGTGTCCCTCTGAGGGGAGACCAGGTCTTCATGGAAGGACAACTTGAGGGCTAGACTGGGTATCAATGGAGGTGGGAGGGGCTGGCATTGTTGCTAAGGAAATGCCATGTTGTATGCGTATGTGTAAGGGGGGAGGGGGACTGTCCAGGTCAGGAAAAGGTTGGGCAAGGCCCTGGGAAGGTGCCAGAATGACTGGAATGATGGTTCTGGGTATGGAGGATTTTATTTGCTTACTTGATGAGAAAGGGGCCAAGTTTATGCCTTGCAAAACAAATGGAACCCTGACTTGACTTTCATAGTTTATTGTGTTCAACGGGATCATTTGACAGCATGTGACAGAAACCCAATTAATGCCCTAATCAATTTATGTGATTGAAAACTCTTCCAGGGGCACCTGGGTGGCTCAGTTGGTTAAGCGTCTGCCTTTGGCTCAGATCATGGTCCAAGGGTCCTGGGATTGAGCCCCACATGGGGCTCCTTGCTCAGTGGGGAGTCTGCTTCTCCCTCTCCCTCTGCCTGCCTCTCTGCCTACTTGTGATCTCTCTCTCTGTCAAATAGATAAATAAAATCTTGAAAAAAATAATTCAGGACAAGTGACATTGGAAATACAACTCATTCCTTTGAAAAGAAGAAAAAGGAAAAGGAAAACTTTTCCAGTTTCAGGAAGAGCTTGTTCCAGGACCTCTGTGTTGGCTTCTTTCCCTGAGGCTTTCTCCTTATGCCAGCCAGGTAGTTCCAGAGGCTTTAGGCTCATCATTAACAAGCTCAGCAATTCCAGTGGTGTAAGAACTTCCTCTTCCCATTATTTCGGTGGGGGGGGGGGGTGACCCAGCAACACAGGGCTGACTGGCCATTGGCTCAGATTGGGTCATATGTCCAGCTCTGAACCAATCATGTGGACTCTTATTGGCCAGGCATGGGTCACATGATATAGTCTTGGGGCAGGTGTGAGGGGTGAGGTCAGCCCCTCCTCCCCTTCTATCCTCAGGGATTCTCCTTAGGAAAACTCTGTTTTGCAAGCAAGGGGAAATAGAACTGGCGATGTCCCCACATTTACAGGTAACAGGTCCGGCTGTTACAGTGTATTTACAACAATTACATATTTGTTTTTCCTCTAGGAATTTGGAGGGAGGAATGTGTCCCTCTCACCCAAGGTTTATTTGTGGGCCACAGAGGGGGGTTTGGTGGGGCCTCTGCAGAGGGCTGATTACAGAACCCAGTGCAGGCATCCATAGCTTGGGCACTGAGGCAGTGGGTCAGTGTGGTTCTTCCTTGACATCCTGGTCCTCCGGGTAGGGACTGCAGAGGTAGGAAATGAGAGCCAGGTACGTTTTGCAGCAAAATGGGGAGGCTTTCCTATCGCTTTGATTTGGGTTCAAATCCCAGCTTGGTTACTCTATCGTAGGTGACTTTACGGAAGTGACTTAATATCTTGGAGCCTTGGTTTTATCTCCCCTAAAATGGAGTGTTCCCCCCACCTGAGGGGATTTTGGGGATTGAGAGAGATGACATATTTAGAATACAGAGCACAGTCTGAGGAACACAGTGGGGCTGGTGACCAAGGTGATTATTATTGTAAGTTCTGGGACTCAGGGAGTGTGCGCTCTTGGGATGGAGGGGTCTGGACAAAGGATGGGGGCTGCCTTGCTCCCATTGGGGTTGGTTTGGGCTATAGCTGTTTCTCGCCTGAGTCAGCAGGTGGGAGGCCTCTAGTGATATGGCTTCAGAGAGCTGGGATTCAAGGTCAAGAGGTAGAGGCTGGCCTTCTGCCATCCTTTCCTGAACTGCAGATATTGGGAAGCAAGAAAAGAACCTTTTCCAGACTCCTTTGCAGCTAGAGCTTTGGCAAAGATGGAGAGATTTCAGCAAATACTCATCTGGTCCCTAACAATGACCCCTGGGGAGGGGGGGTCCACAGGACATTTTCTTGACCAGAGCTTTGAGTAATACACTGGTGAGGAGAACATCAGAATTGTGAAAGGCTGTGTCATGGTCATTCTCTGCAGGTTGGTGATGACAGGGGAGACATCCCCATTGAAATGAGCTCCCTGCCTGGATGGTAGAAATGGCCACAAATTCTTCCTATTGTATCTGTAGCACTCTGCCTCTCTTCCCAGGTGGAGTCTGGTTCTCCACCTCTTGTATCTAATTTCCAGTGTTCAATCTGCTTTGGACAACAGAACAGTAACAAGGGTAGCCCAAGCCGAAACTTGAAAAATGTTTGCCCTTTTGGAGCTTGTCTGCCCTTTCATCCTGCTATGGAACCTCGCCTCTGGTTAAAAATTCTGGGCTAGCCTGCTGAATGATGAGAGACATGGAGCCCACTTGTCCCTGTCTCCCTGGCCGACAGCCAGCTAATTGCCAGATACGTGAGTGAGGATGTCCTAGGTCATCCAGCCGCCAGCTGACTACAGGCACATGAAAGGCTCAGCGAGCCCACTCAGACCGCAAGAACTATTCAGCTGATCACAGAATTGTGAGCAGAGTGAAAGGCTGGTGTTAAGCCACTAAGTTTTGGGGAAGTTGACTGATTCGAGGAAGCAGGAGAGTATGGGCAGTGGCACCTAACCACCAGAGATAAGGTGGGCAGCTGGGCCAGAGCCAGAAGCAGGATGCTTGGTCCACAGAAATCTTCAGTGGTGGCTAAGTGATCATGGCATCCCTGAGCTAAAATACATGGGCAGCCTAGGCAAGTCTTATTTGATCTGCATGCCTCAAATTCTGTTATGTCCTATTTTCATTTCTGTTATTCAAATATTTTCTAATTTCCTTTGTAGTTTCTTCTCTGACTCCTGGGTTATTTGGAAGTGTATTGTTTAGTTAGTTATTGACTTCTGATTTAATTCTATTGTGGGCGGAGAAAATATTTGAATCCTTGTAAATGTATTGAGACGTGTATTATCATGCAGAATACAATCTGTTTCAGTAAACGTTCCATGTGTACTTGGAAAAAAATGTGTATTCAGATGTACTTGGAAAAAAATGTGTATTCAGATGTCCTTGTGTGGAATGTTCTAAAAATGTTAATTAGGTCAATTTGGTAATGCCATTCAAGTCTATTCTATCAGGGGGTGTAATGTTTTTGTCCTTGCGGGTCATACCCTCTCTGTTGCAACTACTCTTGACTTTGACATCATAGCATCAAAGCAGTCATCAACCACATGTAAATAAATATGCATGGCTGCATTCCAAGAAAACTTTATTTATGAAAGCAAGACAGATCTGTTTGCTCACCCCTGTTCCATATCCTTACTGAATTTCTGTCTACTTTGTTCTATTAGTTATTGAGAGAAGTATGTTGAAATCTCCAACAGTAAATGTGGATTTGTCATTTTCTCCCTTTAGCTCATCAGGTTTTGCTTCATGTATTTTGAAGTCGTGTTATTAGGGCCTTGACATTTAGGATTTTTATGGTGTTGTTTTTTTTTTATCATTTAAGCCCTTTGTCATTATGAAAATTTTTTTAAATTTCTGGTAATAGTCCTTGTTCTGAAATCTACTTCGTATGATATTAATATAATCACCAGCTCTTTAAAAAAGTGTGTGTGAGTGTTATGTATATATATTTCCATTCTTTTACTTTTCATCTATTGGTAGCCTTTACATTTTAAAGTGACTTCTTATAGAGGGCCTAGCCCTTGCCTTTTTACCCAATCTGACAATCATTACCTTCTAATTAGGATGCAAAACATTCACATTTAATATGGTTATTGAAATGGCCGAATTTAAGTATGATATTTTAATTGACTTCTGTCTTCTCTGTCCTTCATTCACTTATCTTCTTTTCCTGCCTTCTTTTTCTTCTGCAGTGTCTAATGTGCTGTTAACCCTATCCAGGGTATTGTTCCTTTGTAGGAGTTTGATTTTGGTCTTTCTAAAAAAGATTGTATTTAGAGAGAGAGAGAGAGAGAGAGAGAGAGAGAGAGAGAGAGAAAACACGGGTAGGGGGAGGGGCAGAGGGAGAAGGAGAAGCAGCCTCCCGGCTGAGCAGGGAGCCTGATGTGGGGCTTGATCCCAGGAGCCTGGGATCATGACCTGAGCCAAAGGCAGATACTTAACAGACTGAGCCACCCAAGCACCCTCAAATATCCTATTAGTACCATTGTCAAATCATTCTGTCATCTGTGTTATTTCAGGGTCTGTTTTTATTGACTACTTTTTCTCCTTGCATTTTTTTTTTTTTTCTTTTGGGTTCTTTGTGTGCCTGGTAATTTTTGATTGCATGACAGGCATTGTAATTATTATGCTCTTGTGTTTGATTTTGTTTGTTTTGTATTTCTTTAAATATTTTGTGGCTTTGTTCTGGGATAGAATTTAGTTCTTTTGAGACATGCTTTTAAGCTTTGTTAGGTTCAGAACAGCCTTTAGTCTAGGGCTAATTAGGCTCCATTACTGATTTGGGAGAACTTCCCACTCAGGCTGGTGGAACACAATCTGTGTAGCTGTGTAGTATTAGGAGGAAAAGAATGGTTTGTCTAGAAGAACAGAAATGAGAAAAAAATGGTGTTCCAGTTATCTATTGCTGTGTAAGAAACCATCCCAAAATACAGTAATGTGCAACAACTTTCTACAATGCACTTGAACACTGTGGGCCATGCATTTGCATTTGTACAGGAACAGTGGGTCTTTTCTGCTTCTGGATATCTAGGCCCTCAGCTGGGATGACTTGAATGGGTGGGAGTAACTCTGACAGCTGCAGGGCTGGAACAGCTGGGGCTGAAGGATCCATTTCCCAGAGGGCTTTTTCATTCATGTATCTTGAACCTGAGCTGGAAAGACTGAAGTATGAGCTCAGGTATGAGTGTGGCAGAGAGATGGTTGGACTTCTCAGGATGGTTGGACTTCTTACATGGTGCCTCAGCACTCTGGGACCAAGGGTTCCAGCAACAAGGCAGAAAGCTTCATGACCTTTTATGACCTAGCATTTAAGTTTCCATAGTATCATTTCCACCATAATCTATTAATAAAACTAGCCAAAAGCCTTCCCATACTCATGGGAGAAGGGTTGTTAAAGGGGGAGAGTGTCAAAGAATGTGCACTCATATTTTAAAACCACCACGAATATTGTCTTGGATCAGAGGTAGAGATGAATGATTAACAGTGTTAGATGATACTGAATGAATAGGTACATTGAGGGGAAAAAAAAATTGTTGGATTCAACAATGAGGCCATGATCATGGGAATTCTCTCAAGGGCCTAAAAGGGCAATGGGAGGTGGGAGAGCAAAACATCCAATGTAGACTGCAGGAATGCTGCATACACAATTTCTACAGTAGGTGAACTCAGTAGAATAGAGATCTTCAACAAACACCTCTTAGGAACTTCTGAAAAGAGTTGTCTACCATTGTCTACCATCTGTCTTCCATTTCTTTACTACCTGCTTACTCCATGAGCCTTAGAAATCTTGCTTCTGCCTCCATTATCACTGAAACATCTCTGGAAAGTACCTCTCTCATTTGCTTGGACCATCTGTTGTGTGGATCCCTCCCTACTCCTTTGATTTCTTCTCTATCCTCTGTACTCTTCTAAATTCTAAATCTTTCTAAATTTCTTCTGATTTTTTGGCTGTTCATTCTCTGAGCCAACTCTTCTTTTCATCACTGAAAAGTCAATGTCTTCCAAGGATCTTCCTTGGTTCCTCTTCTCTTTTGACCCCTTATCCACTCCCATGGTTTCAGTTCTCACCTTTTTGTTGATAACTTTCAAATCTCTCTGTCCCTGCTAGGGTTCTCTCTTGCACTTCAGACCTCAATATTGCATTGCTTCCTGGACATTAGGCATTTTAAATTCAGAATATCCAATATTGAATTCATTCTATCTTCTTTTCATCAAATGGCTCCTCTTCCTGGATCCCTGTCTCTGTGAAAGGACCCCACTAACCATAAAATTTCTAGATCCAGAAACCCCCATATTGTCTTGATCTTCTCCGTCTTCTCACATATAGTCAACCAATCAATAGGTCTTATTGATCCTACCTCTTAAATGATTCTTCCACTCAAGTCTTCCTCCCCATCTTCATTGTTAATCACTGCAGTTTGAGTTTCTATCAATGGTACATTATATTGTTCAAGACCAACCCTTCCTCTGAGAATAACTAGAAAATGTGAACCAAATATCTAAGAAACATCTCTCTGAAGAGTTACAATGGCAATGAGGGATTGAAAAGTTAAAATATGGGAGAGAAGGGACACCCAGAGAAATCTTCCTGGTATTTGGCTCCATTTCCTTATCAAGGCAATAACTGATTCTCCCAGAGGCTGAGGCTAAAGGCCAGATGTATTTTGGGGCAAGTAGTTAAATTCTGTACTATATATTATTTCCTTCAAAGAAGCCTGGATTGATTGGATGAATTTGTGGAGCAATTATGCCCCCAAGGCATTGATGAAAATAATAAAACAATCAACCCTGATTAGTGAAGCTTAGCAGCTGGATATGGTGAGGGAAAGAAACAGTCAAAATGAAATCCGCCCACCTGATTTTTATCCCAGAGTGACTGTGGGTATCTTCAAGGTGCAACCCCCGAGGAGCAACATCAGAGGCCTCACACTGCAGGATGGAAGTGAGAAATGACTTCACTAATATAATTCCACCCAACACTAAAAACCAAACCAAACCAACCAACCAACCAAACAAAAAAAACCCACCCCCCAAAACCCCAGATAAATAACAATAGCAAGTCTGAAACAGTAGGGAGACAGTACCACAGAGACCAGTACCCAGAATTGCTGTGATATGTCATCTAAAATGTCAAGTTTCCAACAAAAAATTATGACAAATGCAAAGAAACAAGAAAATATGACCCATACACCAGGAAAAAGAAAGGCAATAGAAACCAAAGATTTCAAAGTGTCCATTATAAATATGTTCATGAAACTAAAGAAAACCATGATTAAAGAAGTAAAGTATAATAATAATGCTGCATGTTGCATTAAGTAGAAGATATCAATAAAGAAAAATAATTTTTTAAAAGATTTTATTTCTTTGACAGAGAGAAAGAGAGACCACAAGTAGGCAGAGAGGCAGGCAGTTGTAGGGGGAAGCAGGCTCCCTGCCAAGCAGAGAGCCCAATGCAGGGCTCGATCCCAGGATCCTGAGATCATGATCTGAGCTGAAGGTAGATGCTTAACCCACTGAGCCACCCAGGCACCCCAAAGAGAAATAATTTTTAAAAAATAAATGAAAATTCTGTAGTAAAAGAGTAAAATTTTGGAGTAAAGTAAAAATAAGATGAAAAAATTCACAGGAAGAACTCAATTGTAGATTTGAATTGGCAGAAGAAAGAATCAGTGAACATGAGGATAGGCTGATAGAGACAATGTGATTGATCTGATGAACAGAGAGAGAAAAAAGAATGAAGAAAAATAAACAGAGACTCAGAAAAACCATGCAAACACACCAACATGCACACGATGGGAGTACCAGAAGGGAAGGGGAGAGAGAAAGGAGCAGAAAAAAATATTTGAAAAAGTAATGATTGAAAACTTCCCTTATTTATTAAGAATATATTAATCTGTATGTCCGGGAAGCTCAAAAATTCCAAGTAGGAAAACGCAAAGAGATCTACAAACAGACATATTATACAGTAAAAATGTTGAGGGACGCCTGGGTGGCTCAGTTGGTTAAGTGGCTGCCTTCGGCTCAGGTCATGATCCCAGCATCCTGGGATCGAGTCCCACATCGGGCTCCTTGCTCGGCAGGGAGCCTGCTTCTCCCTCTGCCTCTGCCTACCACTCTGTCTGCCTGTGCTCACTCTCTCTCTCTCTCTAACAAATAAATAAAAATTTAAAAAAAATTTAAAAAATGTTGAAAATCAAAGACAAGGATGGGGTGCCTGGCTGGTTAAGTCAGAAGAGTGTGCAGCTCTTGATCCCAGGGTCATAATTTCAAGATCCATGTTGGGTGTAGAGAGTACTAAAAAAAAAAAAATAATAAAATAAATGAACTTGAAAAAAACATTGAAGACAGGAGAAAGCCTTGAAAACAGCAAGAGAAAAATGACATTACTTACAAGGAAATTCCAATAAGAATAACATCTGGTTTCTCATCAGACAGTGGAGTTCAGAAGGCAGTGGGATAACATATTCAAACTGACAGAGAAAAAAATGGTTAACCAAGAATCCTATATCCAGCAAAACTATCTTTTGAAAGTAAAAATGAGGTAAAGACATTAGCAGATAAACAAAAACTGAGAATTTTTTTTGCCAGTAGACCTACCTTACAAGAAATACTAAAGGAGGTTCTTGAGGCTGAAGGCAAGTTACCCTGGACAGTATTTTGAATCCACACAAAAAACAAAGATCACTGACAAAATAATTATGTAATTATAAGAAACAGTATAAATTATATTTCTTTTCTTCTCTTATTTAAAAAGCTATTGTATAAAACAATATGTATATAATAATGTATTGTTGGGGCTCTACCATCTTAAAATGTAACATATAGCACAAAAGAGATGGGTGGAACAAAGCTGTATTTGGGGTAAGGAAATGCCTCCAGATGGTAACTTAATCCACAGGAACAAATGATGGGAGCCAGAAATGATAAATAAGAAGAGTAATGCAACTAAACTTATAAATATATATTTGATCTTTCTTCTCAGTTTCTTTAAGAGAATGACATTATATAATGTAATAATTAAAACAATGTAATGTTGAGTTTAGAACATTTATAGATATAATATGTAGTATAATGTCAAAAAAGGAGGAAAAGGGAAAAGTATTTTATAGAAGTAACTTTTCTATATCTCACTGGAATTAAGTTAGTATAAATCAAAAACTGATGGTAAATCCTAGAGCAACCACTAAGGAAATACCTAAAAACATACAGTAAAAATGTCACTAAAGAAATTTAAATGTTACCTTAGGACATATTGTTAATGCAAACAAAAGCAGGAAGGATACAAGAACAAAAAGATATGAGACACATAGAAAATAAAAAGTAAAATGGTAGATGTGAATAACATTAAGTGTGAATGAATTAAATAATGCAGTAAAAGGCAGAGATGATCAGTTTGAACTAAAAAAAATACCAACCTCTAACTCTTTGTGGTCTTTAGATTCAATTTTAGTATATGTGCTGCCGAAGCGAGCACTGTGGTCTTTAGATTCAGAGAAACAGATAGATTGATAGTACAAGGATGGAAAAAGATGTATCATATGGACAGCAAACAAAATCTGCCCTGGCTATACAAATAGACAAAATGGACTTAGAACAAAAGTTCCTAAAGATAAAGAGGGACATTTTATAACAATAAAAGTGTCAATCCATCAGGAAGATACAATAATTATAAATATATATGTACTTAAAAACAGAGCATCAAAGCACATGAAACACTGATATAAATGAAGGGAGTTGTAAACAATTCAACACTAATGGTTAGAGATTTCAATATCCCACTATCAATAGTGGATAAAACAACTAGGTGGAAGATAAACAAAAAGCCCAGAAGACGGCAACACTATACACCCACTAAACCTAATACACACCTATAGAATATTCCCCAAAACAGCAGAATACAGGTTCTTTTCAACTGCACATGAACATCCTTTAGGAGAGCCCATAAGCTAGGTCATAAAACAAACTTCAGTAAATTTTATTTTATTTATTTATTTTTAAAGATTTTATTTATTTATTTGACAAGGAGAGAGAGATCACAACTAGACAGAGAGGCAGGCGGGCGGTGGGGGGAGGCAGTCTTCCTGCTGAACAGAGAGCCCGATTCGGGGCTCGATCCCAGGACCCTGAGATCATGACCTGAGCCGAAGGCAGAGGCTTAACCCACTGAGCCACCCAGGTGCCCTGAAACTTCAGTAAATTTTAAAGGATAGAAGTAATAATAAGTAAGCTCTCTGGCCACAATGGAATGATCAATAACAGAAAATAATTTAAGAAACTCACAAATATGTGGAATTTAAAAAATACCCTCCTGTATCACCAGCGGGACAAAGAGGAAATCAAAGAGAAATTAGAAAATACTTATAGGTGAATGAAAACAAAGACACAGCATGTCAGGGCAGCCAAAGCAGTCTTAGAGGGAAATATACATATCTGACAAATGCCTATATCAAAAAAAGAAGAAAGATCTCAAATCAATAACCTAAACTTCCATCTTAAGATACTGGGGAAATAAGGGCAAATGAAACCTGAATCAAGAAAAAGGAACAATATAATAAAGATTTAAGTAGAAATTAAGAAAATAAAGAATAGAAAAACAATAGAGACAATCAGCAAAACCAAAAGCTGGTTCTTTGAAAAGATCAAGAAGATTGGCAAACTTTTAGCTAGGTTGACCAAGAGAAAAATGAGAGAAAACTCAAATGACTAGAATCAGAAAAGAAAGAGACACTACTACCTACCTTACAAAAATAAAAAGGATTATAAAGGCATATGATGAGCAATTTCATGCTAATAAATTAGACAACTTAGATGAAATGAACAAATTTCTAGAAGGACACAAAGCACCAAAACTGACTCAAGAAGGAATAAACAAACTGAATCGATCTCTAATAAGTGAAAAGACTGAGTTAGTAATTAAAATAACTACCACAAAGAAAAGCAGCCAGGGCCAGATGGCTTCACTGGTGCATTCTACCAAACATTTAAAAAATTAATACCTAGGGGTGCCTGGATGGCTCAGTGGGTTAAAGCCTCTGCCTTCGGCTCAGGTCATGATCCCAGGATCCTGGGATCAAGCCCCACATTGAGGTCCCTGCTCAGCAGGGAGCCTGCTTCCTCCTCTCTCTCTTTGCCTGCCTCTCTGCCTACTTGTGATCTCTGACAAATAAATAAATAAATAAAATATTCCAAAAAAATTAATACCTATTCCGGGAACCTGGGTGGCTCAGTGGGTTAAAGCCTCTGCTTTCGGCTCAGGTCATGATCCCAGGGTCCTGGGATCGAGTCCCGCATCGGGCTCTCTGCTCAACAGGGAGCCTGCTTCCTCCTCTCTCTCTGCCTGCCTCTCTGCCTACTTGCGATCTCTGTCTGTCAAATAAATAAATAAAATCTTTAAAAAAAAATTAATACCTATTCCTCACAAATTCTTCCAAAAAATAGAATAGGAGGGAATACTCTCCAACTCATTCCATGAGACCAGCATAATATCAAAGTGAAAAACATTACATGAAAAGAAAACTACAGACCAATATGTCTTGTGAATACCAGTGCAAATATCCTTAGCAAAATGCTAGTAAACAGAATTCATATATAAAATAATTAGGTACCATGATCATGTGGGATTTATCCTAGAATGCAAATTTGGTTTAACATCCAAAAATCAAGCAGTGAAATAAAACTTATCAATAGAATGAGGGATCAATACATGCAATTATCTCAAAAGATGCAGAAAAATCACTTGACAAAATGCAACACACTTTTATGATAAAAACAGTAAACAATCTTAGAATAGAAAGAACTTCCTCAACCTGATAAAGGGCATCTACAAAAACCCTATCACTAACAGTAATATGTAATAGTGAAAGACTGGATACTTGCCCTCTAGGAATAAGAACAAGACAAGAATGTCCACTATTGCCACTTCTATTCAGCATTGTTCTAGAGGTTCTAGCCAGAGCAATTAGATGATTAAAAGAAATAAAATGGATTCATATCAGAAAGGAAGAAGTAAAATTATTTCTATTCACAGATACGACATTTTATATAGAAAATCCTAAGGAAACCACTAAAAGACTATTATAGATAATAAACAAATTCAGCATGCTTGCAGGATATGAGATTAATAAACAAAAACGAATTGTGTTTCTATACTTGCAAAAAACAATAAAAAATGTAATTAATGAAACAATTCAATTGACAATACCATCGAAAAAATAAAATATTCAGCAATAAACTTAACAAAAGAAGTACGAAAATTATGCCTTGAAAACTACAAAACATTGTTGAAAGACAGTAAGTAAATTCCAAATAAATGGAGAGAAATTTCATGTTTCTGGCTTGGAAGACTTACTATTATTTAGATGACAATACTCTCTAAATTGATCTACAGATTCAATGTAATCCCTGTCAGAATCTCAGATGATGTCTTGGTAAAAACTGAAAAAGTGATTCTAAAATGCATATGGGATTGCAAGGGATCAAGAATAGCCAAAATATTCCTGAAAAATTAGAACAAAGTAGGAGGACTCAGATTTTCTAATTTCAAAACTTTCTACAAAGCAATAGTAATCAGGGCACCCGGGTGGCTCAGTGGGTTAAAGCCTCTGGCTTCGGCTCAGGTCATGATCTCAGGGTCCTGGGATCGAGCCCCGCATTGGGCTCTTCGCTCAGCGGGGAGCCTGCTTCCTCCTCTCTCTCTCTCCCTCTCTCTCTCTGCCTGCCTCTGCCTACTTGCGATCTCCCTCTGTCAAATAAATAAATAAAATCTTTAAAAAAAAACAAAAAAAACAAAAAACACACAAAGCAATAGTAATCAAGACCGTGTCACAGTGACATAAAGACAGGTGCATATAGAGCAATGGAAGAGAATTGAGACTCTAGAATTGAACCCATGTGTCTATTGTTGATTGTTTTTGGAAAATGTTGCCAAGCTGGAAAAAGAATAGTTTTTTTTTCAACAAATGGTACTAAAGAACTGGATAGCCACATGTAAAAGAATGAATTTGGACCCTTCTATCACACTGTATGCAAAAACCAACTCAAAAACCAATCAACATGGGGCGCCTGAGTGGCTCAGTGGGTTAAAGCCTCTGCCTTCAGCTCAGGTCATGATCCCAGGGTCCTGGGATCGAGCCCCGCATCGGGCTCTCTGCTCAACAGGGAGCCTGCTTCCTCCTCTCTCTCTGCCTTCCTCTCTGCCTACTTGTGATCTCTGTCTGTCAAATAAATAAATAAAATCTTAAAAAAAAAACCAATCAACAACCTAAATATAAAACTTAAAACCAGAAAACTATTAGAAGAAACATGTGGATGATCTTCATGGCTCCATATTTGGCAATAGATTCTAAATTGTGACACCGAAAGCATGAGCAATGGTGGAAACAACAACCATTTATATTGAAGTCACCAAAATTTAAAAATTTTATGTTTTTTTAAAATTTTATGTTTTGAAGGACACTGTCAAGAAAATGAAAAGATAACTCATAGAATGGGAGAAAATATTTACAAATCATGTATCTGATTAGGAACTTGTATCTAGAATAGATAAAGAAATCTTATAACTTAGTAGTAAAAAGACAACCAATTTTAAAAAAAGGTCAAAGGATTTGAGCAGGCATATTTCCCAAGGAGCTATATAATGTCCAATAAACATGTGGAAAGGTGCTCAACATTACTGGTCATCAGAGAAATGCAAATTAAAATGACAAGATACCACTTCACCCCCATTAGGATGACTATAATTATAAAAAAAAATCAGGCAATAGTATGTGGAGAAGTGGAAACTCATACACTGCTGGTGTGGATATAAAATGGAGCAGCCACCCTGGAAAACAGTCTAACAGTTCTTCAAATGGTTAAATACCATATGACTCAGAAAGTCTACTCTTAGGTATCTACCCAAGAGAAATGAAAATACATGTTCACACAAAAACTTGAATACAAGGGCGCCTGGGTGGCTCAGTCTGTTAAGCGTCTGCCTTCAGCTCAGGTTACCATCCCAGGGTCCTGGGATTGAGTCCGCAGTGGGCTCCCAGCTCAGCAGGGAACCTGCTTCTCCCTCTGCTTCTGCCTGCTACTCCCCCTGCTTGTGCTCTATGAAATAAATAAATGAAATCCTTAAAAAAAAAGTCTCTATGATTTAAAAAAAAAACTTGAATACAAGTGTTTATAGAAGCACTATTTTTTTTAAAGATTTTTATTTATTTATTTGACAGACAGAGATTACAAGTAGGCAGAGAGGCAGGCAGAGAGAGAGAGAGGAGGAAGCAGGCTCCCTGCTGAGCAGAGAGCCCGATGCGGGGCTCGATCCCAGGACCCTGGGATCATGACCTGAGCCAAAGGCAGAGGCTTTAATCCACTGAGGCACCCAGGCGCCCCAGAAGTACTATTTATAATAGCCAAAAGGTAGAAACAATCCAAGTATTCATTAACTGATGAATGAATAAATAAAATGTGGTCTATCCATACCATGGAATATTATTCAGCCATAAAAAGGAATGAAGTACTGATACAATATTACAACACAAATGAACCTCGAAAACATTTGTGGTAAGTGAAGGAAAGCAGATCATACATAATATAGTTCCATTCATCTCAAATATCCAAATAGGCAAATCTATGGAGACAGTAGATTAGTGGTTGCTTAGGGTTGGGGGGAGTAGGAGTAGTAAGAGAGGTGATAGGTAAATCCTATGTGGTTTCTGTAGGGGTTTTAAGAATGTTCTAAAATTGGCTGCATTGATGATTGCATGTATCTATGAAGACTCTAAAAAACATTGACTTTTAGACTTTGAATGGGTCAACTGTGCGATATGTGAATTATTTCTCAACTGAACTGCTGTTAAAAGTAAGAGTGGACCAGGGACACATGGGTGGTATCTTTGGCTCGGTTAAGTGGCTGCCTTCGGCTCAGGTCATGATCCCAGTGTCCTGGGATCGAACCCCACATCAGCGGGGCGGGGGGTGGGTGGGTGGGTCTGCTTCTCCATCCCCCTGCTCCTGTGCCCTTGCTTGCTCTCTCTCTTAAATAAATTAAAAAAAAAAAAAAAAGAGTGAACCAGAAATAGACCATCCCTCATAGGGACTGATGCTTAGTTTTGAACCATCTCCATGGTTGGATTAAGATGATCTGGGATTGGAAGTGTTCCTAGCTGTTATTCCAGAAGTAAATGCAAATTCTTTCTGAAGAATAATGTCACCCAGAACCTTATATTAACCACAATTTTTCAAATACAATGTCTGGCACTCAATTAAAAGTTGCCGGGCATATGAGAATACAGGTGACTGAAAACCCAAGAGAAAAAACAGACAGTAGAAACATCTCATTATCCTTCAGGGTTCAGCTTAAACGTCACTTTCTCAGGAAAGCTTTTCTTAACCCCCTGGGCTTCTTAAGTCTGTGGAAAAATTCAGCCCCATCTCAGCCTATGCGTCTCCTAATTACTTGTCCAATATCTGTAAGCAAATTATTTCACTGTGTTCAGTTTGCAAGTTTTGCACAAATTAGGATTTAACTTGTGACAAAGCTTCAGGTTGATATTGCTTTTCTAAGCAAAACATAAGTATATTCTTTTTTCACTTATTTTTAAAATAAAATTTGAGTTGTAGTATAACGTACATACAGAAAAATGGATGACTTGCAAGTGTACTTTTTTTTTTATTTTAGAAAGAAAGCGTGCATGCACAGTGGGGGGTGGGGGGCAGAAAGAGTCTTAAGCAGACTCTGAGCTTATCACCGAGCCCAGTGTAGGGCTGGATCTCACAACCCTGAGATCATGACCTGAGCTGAAACCAAGAGCTGGATGCCTAACTGACTGTACAACCCAGGTGCCCCATAAACGTACATTTTGCTGAATTGTCACAAACTGAACAGTTCCATGTGTGCAACTAGCCCCCAGATCAAGGAACAGAACATTGCCAGCACCCTGGAAACTCTTGTTGTGTCCCTTTCTAGCCACTGGCCTTTGCCAAAAGTAACCAATTTCCTGTCTTCTAACTCCTTTCTTCAAACACTTCTAAGATTAATTTTGCTTATTTTAGTTCAATGTATTTTCAGAGCACACAAAGATGCATGTACCAGGGTATTCACTACGGCTCCATTTATGATAGCAAAGGACTGAAAGCCACCAAAAGGTCTATCAGTTGGGGACTGAGTAAATTTATTATGATGCCTCTTAAAATAAAATTCTATGCCACCATTAAAAGTAGAGATCTAGATATGCATATGCTGACATGGAAAGATGTCCAAGTTATGTCAGCAAAGTGGAAAATCAAGTTTTACGTTTATCCATCTATATCTCATTCATATAAAAAGAAAAAGTCCATGGGGCGCCTGGGTGGCTCAGTGGGTTAAAGCCTCTGCCTTCGGCTCAGGTCATGATCCCGGGATCATGGGATCGAGCCCCGCATTGGGCTCTCTGCTCAGCAGGGAGCCTGCTTCCCCCTCTCTCTGCCAACCTCTCTGCCTACTTGTGATCTCTCTCCTTGTCAAATAAATTAAAAAAAAAGAAAAAGAAAAAGTCCATGTTTATTGCTCTTTGTAAATGCAAAGCAAACGATCTGAAGTCTATGTACACAATTGGGAGAAGGGACGGAGTAGGAAGGGAAAGGACTCGTACTTAAGAAGCCCCCACACACCTGGGTATCTATTTTTTTTTTAAAGAAGTATGCATTCCATTCGTATGCAACTTTTAACAGCAATTTAAACGTGGAAGAAAAATCACAATGCCTGAAATTTTCCTCTGGGGTTAAGGTAACTGAATTGAAAATTGTGTTCATTTATTAATGAACATTCACCAGTCTATACACGTTAAAATTACAAAGGCACATACTCTCCAACACTGAGGTTCCACTTCTTTGGCAATGGAGCCTTTTTTCATACACCCTAGAAGGCATCCCTGAAGATGTTTATTGTTTGTAAGGGTGAAAAAAATAGAAGTAACCTCAGTGTCCATTCACAGAGAGAGCTGAATAAGCCACGGTATAATCGTTTCCTAAACCAGGCAGTTAAGGAGAATGGGGTAGATCTACATTCAAGCATAGAGGCCTCTAAGATACATTGTTGAGTGAAAAAAGCAAGGTGAAGGATAGTATGCAAAGCATACAGCTTCTGTCACATAGCCCCTCAGTGAGTATACAGACACACGGACAGAGGACATATGAAAATGTCTAGAAGCCTGTGTTCCAACCTGGCGTCATTTTTGCCATCCTTGAAGGTGGTGATCCTTAAGAACACGGTTTCGGTTTGAGGATTTAAGGCAGCCAGGTAGTGAGATTGAAATGAAACCAACTTTTATTGGTTTAGGGGCCCTCCTGTCCTCCCTCCCCTGTCATCATCTGAGGAACAACTGTAGCTCAGAGAAGGTCAATGATTTTCCTGGGGTTACACTGAGGGTAAATAGCAGAACTGAGATTCAGATTCAGGTGGGTTCTGCTTCAAAGCCCTTTCTTAGTCCATTTCTCCATGGTGGGGGGAGATGTGGGGGCGCAGGGGAGCAGGAGGGGCTTTGCGGGAGGTGGGGCAGACTCCTCACTCGGTTCCCTGCTTGATTTGCCAAATTCCTTCCGTTACGCTACTTCTCAGGAATGGCTGATCATGGCCCTGTGCAGGGGGGTGGCACCTCCATGACAGGGCCGAGATGCTGCTTAGCTTAATTTTGTGACATCTGGCAGGTGGTTCTCTAGTTCCTTTCATGATAATGAGCTCACTCCCTTTTGTCATTCCATCCCATCCATGGAGAGCTCTGTACAGGAGGAAGTTATTTCTGGGAGGGCATTTGGCTGTCTCCCTGTCACTTCTTCATGGGCCTTAACTAGGTCATCGATGCCCTGAATGCCACCTGCTTCCCCCCCTTGGGACAGCCCTGCAGAGCCATA
Source organism: Martes martes (assembly GCF_963455335.1). NCBI lineage: Eukaryota > Metazoa > Chordata > Mammalia > Carnivora > Mustelidae > Martes > Martes martes. The sequence continues at coordinate 160,566,375 of NC_137888.1, read as the reverse complement.
GAGTCACTGGCTAGGTCCCCTTCTCCACAATGAGCCATTTCAACTCCTTACAGGATGGGTCTCCATTCTCCTCCCCATTCCCTCCAAAAACATCCCTTCCAGATTCCCTTCCAAGGTTAGCCCTGTCCCTTTGTAAGGTGGGACCTCCTGTGGAGGATCTGGAAGACCGAGGGGCAGATGATAACCAAATTAGACTGTTTTCGGGAGTTGGTAGAGTGTGAACCAGAGAGTGGACTAGAGCCCCTCGGGGAGAAGATGCCAGCAATGCTGGGGCTTGCAGCTCACATGCTCCCAGGTGGCTTCGGGGAAGATCTATCATAGTTCTTGACACCCCACAGGCTGGGCCACTCCAGAGCCCCAGTGTGGAACCCCAGCTTGTGGCCAGGATGGCAAAGCCAGGCATCTCTCCTCCCAGAAAGCATCTCACGGTGGTTTCCGTAAGTTGGTGGCGATTGCATAACTCTTTCACCAACTGCCATGCCGGATATATTTTGCAACCCAGCCCGCTGTGCCACACATGTCGGCTGGCATGGCCAAGCCTCCCACACAGGCCGGAGGAAGTCTGAGAGTGAAACACAACTGATGGTGCCTCCCAGGAATCTGCCAGCCACAGGGCATGCTCCTAGCTCCCTGCCATGCATACAGTCCCCTGCTGGGCATAGCAGGAGGCTCTCGGGGCCCCACTGTCCCCCAACCAGAGAGGGGAGCCATAAATTCCTCAGAGCAGCCAGATGGAGGTGAGCTCTTCTGAGAAGCCACCATCGTATGCCAACAGCTCTTCTTGGTGTTCATGTGAAGATAAGCCCCAAAAGTTCCATTGGAAGGAGACCCCTCACCCATCAGTTCATGGGCAGAATCCTACTGGGTCATATGCCAAGAGATGATCCACAGGTGTATCATTCAGAGAAGGCATGGCGGAGGGTGAGTTCCAGAGTGAGTTCTGAGGATAGAGGAGGAAAGAATGAGGGGTCCACTGGTGACAAAAGAAGGGTAAATCCCACCAGCCTAAGCACCAAGGACACCTGTGAGGGGATGACAGAGGGGGCTTGAGGCTTGGCCATTTGCCCACAGTTCCTTGGGCACTGGTGTTTCAGGGATTGGGGGATGATCCCAAAAGTAAAAGCCAGGGATCTCTGAGAAAGGGAGCCAAGTATGGAGAGGACTAGGGACACTCCTACATCCTGACAAGGTTTCTGGCAGAGTCAGGAGTGTAGTGGACAGTGTAAAGTGTTAGGAAGATCCCCAGATCACTGCCTCCCCAGTTGCCTGGAGAGATGGCTGCTAATGGCTCTCTCTGAGTTCCTCTCCAGTAACCCACTTACAGTTAAAGAGAGTTACCTCTCCCAAAAGCCAAACCCCCTTCTTGGGGACTGGCCAGGGTAGGAGTCTAAAAGCTCAGCCCCCTTGCTCCAACTTGGGACAACTCTGAAGGCCATTTCAACCCCAGAGCTCCCCATGAGTTTGGCTGAGTATTTGTAGTGACGGTGCCATAGCCCATGTTCTCTCTGCCCCATCCTTCTTCCCTTCTTCCCTCACAAGATGCTGATTTTCAGATCTCACCAATACACCTCTTGGAACCTTAGGACCCAACCTGGGAGAGTATGTGGAGCCTACAGTCCTGCTGTACTCAAGGGTGAAGACGTTTGCCATTCAAACTAGTGGTTTTGCTGCTCTCTGGTGCTAGTCTACTCCAGCCAATTATGTTCTCCTGGCCACCCTTGTTCAGGCAGTCTTGGGACTGCCTTAAATTACAAAGGGTACCCTCTGGTTGGCAAAAGAAAGAAACTGGCCATTAAAGAACAAAGTTGAAGACGTATTTGTGTCCAATTGACTTTCTAAGGGGAGGTTACTCAGAAGAGTAGAATGAATATTGGATGTTCTTGGTTTGGTTATAGTCACTTGTGAATTATTTTGTAGATTCTCTAGAACATTTTTGGAACAAGGAAACCATCTGATTGCCTTTTTATTTTTTTAAGTAGGTTCCACACTGGGCATGGAGCCCAACGTAGGGCTTAAACTCATGACCCTGAGATCAGGACCTGAGCTGATCAAGACTTGAGCTCAGAGCAGGAGTTAGATGCTTAACTGACTGAGCCACCCAGGTGACCCCATCTGATTGCCTTTTATTTTTTTTTTTAAGATTTTATTCATTTATTTGACAGAGATCACAAGTAGGCACAGAGGCAGGCGGGGGGGGGGGCAGGCTCCCCACCGAGCAGAGAGCCCGATGTGGGGCTCGATCCCAGGACTCTGAGGTCATGACCTGAGCTGAAGGCAGAGGCTTAACCTACTGAGCCACCCAGGCACCCCTCTGATTGCCTCTTAATTTCCACAGCAAAAGTGATTATTTACCACACCATACCCAGTCAGAGCAAAGCCCGTACTAGCCATCAGCACTTTTACTAAACTGTCCAGCAGGAGTGATTTCATACACACATATGGGCTCACCTATTTACCAAGTGGCATTCTGTTATTCATCACAGCAGTTGGGAATCCCAAACCTTAAGAAATAAAATAAGGAGGAGAAGATATTGCTTCATGTAATCGGAAAAACCCAAGTGGTCTTCAGGTATGGTTTGATTCAGGGCCTTAAATTATGTCATCAAAACCCTGTTAGTTTTCTGTCTGAGATTTCGTACTCAAGCAGTCTTTCCTCTTGTGTGACAAGTTAGCTGCAGCAGTTCTGGACTAAGAACCTTCCACAGTTGAGTTGAGTGGGAAGTGAATCTAATTTCCAGCTGCCTAAGCAAAAGTCTTGGGATTCACTTTGCTTGGCCCAGTTAGCTTAGCTTCGGCCAACCCTGAACCAATTATTGTACCTAGAGAAAACTGCTGTGGCCTGGCTGGTAATATCTAAAGTTCATCTGTAAATATTTACTGAGTATCTGCTTGGTGTTAGACCCTGTCATAAGTTCTGATATTGTCATTCATTTGTGCTCAAGAATTCACTTTCTAAGGGTGCCTGTGTGGCTCAGTTGGTTAAGTGTCTGCCGTTGGCTCAGGTCATGACCCTGGAATCTCGGGTTTAAGCTCCATGTCCAGCTTCCTGCTTATCAGAAAGTCTGTCTCTTCCTCTCCTTCTGCCCCCCTTGCTTGTGTTCTCTCTCTCTCTCAAATAAATAAATAAAATCTTAAAAAAAAAAAAGAATTCACTTCCTAGTAGGATAAACTGACATATGACAAACTTAATTTTTTAATTTTTATTTTATTATTATTTTTTATTATGTTATGTTAGTCACCATACAGTACATCATTAGTTTTTGATGTAGTGTTCCAAGATTCATTGCTTACATATAATACCCAGTTCTCCATGCAATACATGCCCTCCTTAATACCCATCACCAGGCTCACCCATTCCCCACTCCCCTCCTCTCTAAAACCCTCAGTTAGTTTCTTGGAGTCCATAGTCTCTCATGGTTTGTCTCCCGCTCTGATTTCCGCCTCCCTTCATTTTTTCCTTCCTTTCTTAATGTCCTCCATGCTATTCCTTATGTTCCCCAAGTAAGTGAAACCATATGATAATTAACTTTCTCTGCTTGACTTATTTCACTCAACATAATCTCCTCCAGTCCCATCCATGTTGATGCAAAAGTTGGGGATTCATCCTTTCTGATGGTTGAGTAATATTCCATTGTGTATATGGACCATATCTTCTTTATCCATTCATCTGCTGAAGGGCATCTTGGCTCTTTCTACAGTTTGGCTATTGTGGCCATTGCTGCTATGAACATTGGGGTGAAGATGGCCCTTCTTTTCACTACATCTGTTTCTTTGGAGTAACTACCCAGTCGTGTACTTGCAGGGTCATAGGGTAGCTCTATTTCTAATTTTTTGAGGAACCTCCACACTGTTTTCCAAAGTGGCTGCACCAACTCGCATTCCTACCAACAGTGTAAGAGGTTTCCCCTTTCTCCAAATCCTCTCCAACATTTGTTCTTTCTTGCCTCGTTAATTTTGCCATTCTAACTGGTGTAAGGTGGTATCTCCATGTCATTTTGATTTGAATTTCCCTGATGGCTAATGATGATGAACATTTTTGCATATGTCTGTTAGCCATTTGTATGTCTTCATCAGAGAAGTGTCTGTTCATGTCGTCTGCCCAATTTTTGACTTGATTATTTGTTTTTTGGTATTGAGTTTGAGAAATTCTTGGGTCTTGGATAGATAGATCTTGTATATCAGCTCTTTGTATGACAAACTTTAAAAATAATCCATTATCTAATTTAATTCACCCAAAGATCCTTTAAGAGGGGTGGTTTTATATATATATATATATATATATATATATATATATATATATATATAAACTTACTCTGCAGATAAAGTAAAGAGAGGCTCAGGAAATTTAAGAGCTCACATATAGCCTAATGGACTGATAGGTGCCTAATAAATCCTGATGTTGGGTGGAATGGAGCCTTCACAGCCCTCAGCAGGCCTGGCCAGAGAGGGATATGATGAAGACTGGAGATCCTAGAGGAGCCACAGCACTTTGGACCAAGGCAGGAAGAATGCAAAATTCTGAGGCTCCTCTAGCATGGAGCCTGGGATTGTTTGGTTGAGTCCACGAGCTGCTGAGGAAACTCTCCAAGTAGCTAGAATTTCTTTGGCTAGAAGCAACAGAAAAACTGGCTAGAGATGGTTTTAGCATCAGACAGTCATTATCTCATGTAACAAGGAGTCTGGAAGTGGGCATTCTTGGGTTGGTTTATACAGTGGCTCAGGGACAGCATCCAGTACCCGTGGACTGTCCTCTCTTTCCCCTTTTCCAGCCTTGGCGGGATAGCTTTCATCTGTAGGATTGGCTCTTTAAGTCAGAAGATGGATTCATAGCCTTACACAGCAATGTCCAAAAGTTAGGTGGAGACAGGCTACCTTCCTTATGCACCTTTGGAAAGAGGAAAACATTTTCCAAAAGCACCCCAGAAAATCACCTCCCATGTCCAGTTGGCCACAATTAGGGCACATGTTCATGCCTAGTCAATACAGGACTCAGGTTTAGTGTTGTGACAAACATCCAGAAATAGAAGTGGCTTAAACAAGAGAGATGTTTATTTTTCTCTCAAGTTAGAGTCTAAGGAGGTAGTCCTAGGCTGATTTCTATGTCCACAATGAATTGAGACCCAGGTTCTTTCTATCTTTTGTCCCTGCCACTTTTAACTTGTGGCTTTCATCTTGTGATCTGAGATGGCTGTGCCAACTTCTCCCTAGCATGTCTTTGTTTCAGCCAACTGGAAAGGGAGGAGGTACAGGAGGAATTCCACTTTCCCTTAAAGGCATAGCTCAGAAGTTCAGATGTGACTTGTGCTCATTCCTCATCGGTTCAACTGAATCATGTGTCCACCCCCAAGTTCAAAGTAGGTTGAGTAATGTAGCCTTTATTCGGGACAGTACTGCTACTATAGGAAGAAGAAGGAAATGGAATTAAGGAACAATGAGCAGTCTCTGCCACAGAAGGGAATTATTAGAGGATTAATCGAGGCTAGAT